>NC_090759.1:76271180-76281180 GCF_036898095.1 Palaemon carinicauda
TAAAAAAGGAACGTCTTAACTAAAAAAAAGGAAGGTCTTAACTAGAAAAGGAAGGTCCTATTAACTAAAAAAAGGAAGTTCTTAACTAAAAAAGGGGTCTTCTTAATTAGGAAAAAGGAAGGCCTTAACTAAAAAAGGAAGATCTTAACTAAAAAATGAATGTAATCTTGGTAAAAAAAAGGAAAGACTTAGTTCTAGAAAACTAAGAACAAAATGAAAAATAAATAAAGACTTCAATCTACATGGAGCCTTCTCACAATCTCAAAATTTCCTCATATGTAGAAAGGGGTAACTGACCTAATGTCACAAGACCATCATCCCCCCCCCCCCTCTCACTCTCACCACTTCACCACCTCCCCCTCCCCCTCAAACATCCCCCCCCCCTCTCTCTCACCACTTCACCACCTCCCCCTCCCCCCTCAAACCTCCCCTCCCCCAATTTCCTGACACTGCTATATCAAGATCTTGTTGTTTGTAAACAAACCAATAGATTCCTCGTATCAGCTGCAACGCGACTTGTCATCCACACGAGTAAATTTTCCCTCGGTTGAAATGTTTATCGAGTTGTGAATGTTATTTTGGGACGAGGAGGATAAATGTACCCGTTCTAGTTAGGCCGTATCGCTGCGAGCGAGCAAAAAAAAAAAAAAAAAAAAAAAAAGGGAATTTAGGCCGTATCGCTGCAAAAAATAAAAAAGGGAAAAAGGAAAAAGAAGGGAATTGTAAAAAATACTGCGAGCAAAAAAAAAAAAAAAGAGAATTTAGACCGTATCGCTGCAAAAATAAAAAGGAAAAAGAAGGGAATTGTAAAAAAAAAGACTGCGAGCAAAAAAAAAAAAAGAGAATTTAGGCCCTATCGCTGCAAAAATAAAAAAGGAAAAGAAAGGGAATTGTAAAAAAGACTGCGAGCAAAAAAAAAAAAAAAAAGGAATTTAGGCCGTATCGCTGCAAAAATAAAAAAGGAAAAAAGGAAAAAGAAGGGAATTGTAAAAAAAAGACTGCGAGCGAGCAAAAAAAAAAAAAAAAAAAAAAAAAGAAGGGAATTGTAAAAAAAGACACGTGATCATCCATTGGTAAGACTCAATGGTGCATGGCGGAGGGGGACCTGGCCTATCTTTTCTCCCTCTTCTTCTTCTTCCTTTTCTTCTTCTTCTTCTTCCTCCCTCTGTAAGCGATCACCCCCTCGTTCGTAAAAGAAATAAGAAATGAGAGAGAGAGAGAGATGAGAGAGAGAGAGAGAGAGAGAGAGAGAGAGAGAGAGAGAGAGAGGGTTGCTTAAAGGGACCAGATAAAATTCCTAAGTCATTTCTATCTTGTATGAATAAGTTCAGGATTAACTTATCCTTGTCTGTATATATATATATATATATATATATATATATATATATATATATATATATATATATATATATATATATATATATATATATCATCATCATTAACATCATTAGCCATTACTAGTCCACTGCAGAACAAAGGCCTCAGACATGCCCTTCCCCTTGCTTCGGTTTATGGTCTTTCTTTGCCAGTCCACGCCTTCAAACTTCTTTAGTTCGTCGAACCATCGTCTTCTCTTTCATCCCTTGCTTCTTGGGACCCATACTGTTATTCTTAATGTCCATCTATTATCTGTCATTCTGTCATTCTCATTATATGTCTTGCCCTTGTCCATTTCCTTTTCTTACATGTTAGAATATTTTATATACATTCGTTATTTCTCATGCAGTTTTTTTATTTCCTTATAGTCTTTCCTTACTGGACTATTTTCCCAGTTGAAGCCCTTGGGCTTTTAGCATCCTGCTTTTCCAACTAGGATTGTAGCTTAGCTGGTAATAATAATAAGAATATTGATAATCATTTATATACATTATTCCTAACTTCTTATGAAGTTTATTTAGTTCCTTATCGTCTTTCCTTATTGGACTATTTTTCCCTGCTGGAGCCCTTGGTCTTTTAGCATCCTGCTTTCCTAACTAGATTTGTAGCTTAGCAAGTAATAATAATGAGTATGATAATATCTTATATATTATTCCTAACTTCTTATGCAGTTTATTTCCTTATCGCCTTTCCTTACTGGACTATTTTTTCCCAGTTGGAGCCCTTCGTCTTTTAGCATCCTTATTTCCCTTCTAGGGTTGTAGCTTAGCTGGTAATAATAATAAGAATATTGATAATATCTTATATACATTATTCCTAACTTCTTATGCAGTATATTTCCTTATCGCCTTTCCTTACAGGACTATTTTTCCCAGTTGGAGCCCTTGGGCTTTTAGCATCCTGCTTTTCCAACAAGGATTGTAGCTTAGCTAGTAATAATTATAAGAGTATTGATAATCATTTATATACATTATTCCTAACTTCTTATGAAGTTTATTTAGTTCCTTATCGTCTTTCCTCAATGGACTATTTTTCCCTGTTGGAGCCATTGGTCCTTTAGCATCCTGCTTTTCCAACTAGGATTGTAGCTTAGCTAGTAATGATAATAAGAATATTGATAATATTTTATATACATTATTCCTAACTTCTTATGCATTTTTTTTTTATTTCCTTATCGCCTTTCCTTACTGGACTATTTTTCCCTGTTGGAGCCCTTGGGCTTTTAGCATCCTGCTTTTCCAACTAGGAGTGTAGCTTAGCTAGTAATAATAATAAGAGTATTGATGATATCTTATATATTATTCCTAACTTCTTATGCAGTTTATTTCCTTATCGCCTTTCCTTACTGGACTATTTTCCCCTGTTGGAGCCCTTGGGCTTTTAGCATCCTGCTTTTCCAACTAGGTTTGTAGTTTAGATAGTAATAATAAGAATATTGATAATACTGTCTTCTTCAAAAGAAGTTTTATATATGATGTCGTCCTCATAAAGACAACATGAAACAACCTCATCTTGTTCTCTTTTATAAATTTTCTTTTCCTTTATCTATTTTTAGAAAATATAACATCCAGAGTTGAATGGAAGCAAAGATACCTTCATTTTTCACCCATCAGCAAAAACCCAATGATTAAAAACCATTCAGATAGTCATAGTTTTTATTCACCAAGGAGAATATTCTTTTACGTTAGTTTATATTATTGAGTTACTTGTCCCACTTGACATTATCATTTTTCATTTTTCATATACTTTTTTTTCTATTTTTCCATCGACTTTTAGAAAATGTAACATTAAAAGCTTTCATGGCTCCATATTTTCAGGCGTTCCTATATTATTATTATTATTATTTATATTATTATTATTATTATTATTATTATTATTATTATTATTATTATTAATTTTATTATTATTATTATTGTTATTTTTATTATTATTATTATTATTGTTATTATTATTATTATTATTATTATTATTATTATTATTATTATTATTATTATTATTTGATTGAAAACAATGGCTGCCTTAGTAGCATTAATTTTGCTGTCTATTTTTTTTTCAATAGCTCAAATAACCTTGTTTCTGTATTATTTGCGGTCTGCCAATAATTGATTAATTACTGTAGTGGCCGATGTGGTAACGTCCCTGACTGGTGAAAGCCAGACTGGGGTTCGAGTCCTGCTCAAACTCTTTATTTCTATGGTCGCTGCAACCTCACCATCCTTGTGAACTAAGGATGTGGGGTTAGGGGGGAGCCTATAAGGTCTATCTGCTGAGTCATGAGTCGCCATTGCCTGGCCCTCCTTGGTCCTAGCTTGGGTGGAGAGGGGGGGGCTCGGGCGCTGATCATATGTATATATGGTCAGTTTCTAGGGCATTGTCCTGCTTTTCTAGGGCAATGTCATTGTCCCTTGTCTCTGCCATTCATGAGCGGCCTTTAAACCTATAAACCAAAATCTATTATTTATTATTATTGTTATTATTATTATTTATTGTTATTATTTATTATTATTATTATTATTATTATTATTATCATCATCAATAGTTAAGCTACAACCCTAGTTGGAAAAGCAGGATGCTATAAGCCCAAGGGCTCCAACAGGGAAAAAATAGCCCAGTGAGGAAAGTAAATAAGGAAATATATAAACTACACAGTTAGAAAAAAACCGTAATTTTAATCGAAAATTCTCCGTAAAAGTATACTGATCTCAACCGTATTTCAGTAAAATACAGGTGACCGTTATTTACCTTACTTTGTTATTATATTTTACGGTTTTATGACCGCAATATCACTCCTTTACGTCAATATATTCGTTTTTAAAACGGTAAAAATCCTGGAATAAATGTTGCCAGACATTTACCGTTATTTTAATGTAAATTTTTTAACAGTGTACATGAGAAGTGATGAATAATTGATATGAAATATTTAATTATCAATAGCAAGTTATCATAGATCTATCATATATAAACAATGAAGAGAAACTTATGTTCAACATGAAAACTTTCGCTGTAAGTTTGAACTTCAGAAGTTCCAACGATACAACTACCTGATTAGGAAGACCAATGACAAAGATTGTTCTACTGCGTGATTTAATACTTTTGGTCTCTACTGTACCAACCGTGTGTCACACAATTGTACATAATTCATTTTGTATATATTATGCTTGTATCTTCGCTCTTCCCTCGCACTAAAAAGAGCCAGAATAAACATGTCTGCGTTTCGCCTCTGTAACATTGTCTGTCTTGTGAACATGAAAATTTCCTGTTGCCTTGGGCTTTTGTATATAAAGGAGAGTGTTCTATAATAAATCAACTCAGTTGCATCCATACTGCCTTTGAGTTCACAACCTTCTCTCGGCTGTCACACTACTGTACATATTAAGACTGGTTTCTCTGTAAGGGGTTGGGTGGGGACGGGTTAAGGTACACTTACTTTCATATCAAGGAAAGATGAAATTTGAATAATTAGGTAAAACAAGGAAGCCATTATTTTCAAAATTCATGATAGAAACATAATAAAGACCACAGAGAAGTCCTATCTCTCTCTCTCTCTCTCTCTCTCTCTCTCTCTCTCTCTCTCTCTCTCTCCTCTCTCTCTCTCTCTCTCTCTCAGTAGGACAATAATGATTTTAATGATTTTAACAATAAAGACCAAGTAGAAGTCCTCTCTCTCTCTCTCTCTCTCTCTCTCTCTCTCTCTCTCTCTCTCTCTCTCTCTCTCTCTCTCAGATGGACAATAATGATTTTAACAATAAAGACCACATAGAAGTTCCGCCCCCCTCCTCTCTCTCTCTCTCTCTCTCTCTCTCTCTCTCTCTCTCTCTCTCTCTCTCTCTCTCTCTCTCTCAGATGGACAATAATGATTTTAACAATAAAGACCACATAGAAGTTCCGCCCCCCTCCTCTCTCTCTCTCTCTCTCTCTCTCTCTCTCTCCTCTCTCTCTCTCTCTCTCTCTCTCTCTCTCTCTCAGATGGACAATAATGATTTTAACAATAAAGACCACATAGAAGTTCCGCCCCCCCTCCTCTCTCTCTCTCTCTCTCTCTCTCTCTCTCTCTCTCTCTCTCTCTCTCTCTCTCTCTCTCTCTCTCTCTCTCAGATGGACAATAATGATTTTTAACAATAAAGACCACATAGAAGTTCCGCCCCCCTCCTCTCTCTCTCTCTCTCTCTCTCTCTCTCTCTCTCTCTCTCTCTCTCTCTCTCTCTCTCTCTCTCTCTCTCAGATGGACAATGATGATTTTAATAATAAAGACCGCATAGAAGTTCTCTCTCTCTCTCTCTCTCTCTCTCTCTCTCTCCTCTCTCTCTCTCTCTCTCTCTCCTCTCTCTCTCTCTCTCTCAACTACCATGTCTTTACCTTTTCATTAATCTGCTTTAGTAAGTAGAACAAGAAATTTTTTAAAAATATAAAAAAAAAAAATTCCTCCATCTTACCCAACATCCTTCCTTTCTTCTTCTTCTTCTTCTTCTTCTTCTTCTTCTTCTTCTTCTTCTTCTTCTTCTTCTTCTTCTTCTCCTCCTCCTCCTCCTCTCTTTACCTTTCTATTCACCTGCTTTAGTTAGTAGAACAATAAGAATTTTTAAAAAATATGAAAAAAATTCCTCTATCTTATCCAGCTTCCTTCCTTTCTGCTGGTGGTGCTTCTTCCTTCCTTCATCCTTCCTCTCCTCCCCCTCCTCCTCCTCCTCCTCCCCCTCCTCCCCCTCCTCCTCCTCCTCCTCCTCCTCCTCCTCCTCCTCTCTTTACCTTTCCATTCACCTGCTTTAGTTGTAGAACAACAAGAATTTTTAAAAAATATGAAAAAAATTCCTCCATCTTACCCAGCTTCCTTCCTTTCTGCTGGTGCTGCTTCTTCCTTCCTTCATCCTTCCTCTCCTCCTTCTCCTCCATCTCCTCCTCTCTTTACCTTTCTATTCACCTGCTTTAGTAAGTAGAACAACAAGAATTTTTTTAAAAATATATAAAAAAAAATTCCTCCATCTTACCCAACCCGGCTTCCTTCCTTTCTGCTGGTGGTGCTTCTTCCTTCTTTAATCCTTCCTCCTCCTTCTCCTCCTCCTCCCCCTCCTCCTCGAGGTCCGTCAAACTCCTCCGAAGGAATAAGGCGCCTATTTCTCGACGCAGCGGAAATGTTTCGAGGATTTCCAGCTGCGAAATTAATATAGAATTCATGGCGTGTAGCTCCGACCCAGAATGAAGATTAACGTGATTATGGCGATCTCTGAGGTGCGCTCTATTGTTGTCAATGATATCGGAAAATTGGGATATGTGCCTCGCTGGGAATCCCTTATACGAGAGAGAGAGAGAGAGAGAGAGAGAGAGAGAGAGAGAGAGAGAGAGAGAGAGAGAGGAGAGGGGGGGGGGGGGGGGGGGAGAGAGGGGTGGGGGTGGGGGTGGGGGTGGGGATAGTGAAATCCCTTTTCTTCTCTTTTCTGCTTTATCAAGGTATAAGACCAGAAATATTTATTTCTTAATGTTGAATTCGCTCTACCTTGAGAAGGCTTTGAACCCAAAGGGGATTTAACCCAAAGGGGTATAATCTCCCCTTTATAATAAATAGCCAGTATATATATATATATATATATATATATATATATATATATATATATATAAATATATATATATATATATATATATATATATATATATATATATATATATATATATATATATATTTTATATATATATATATATATATATATATATATATATATATATATTTATATATATATATATATATATATATATATATATATATATATATATATATATATATATATATACATATTTATACTGTATATCCCTTTCCTAGTGGCGATAACTTAACGTGGTGAAACGGTTTGCGTACCACCATGATCAACAAAGCTGTACTAGCCAAGGACACCAATATTAGTTTGGTTTGCTTTGAGTGATCAGACGAAAATCTCCCACCATTACCAATCCGCAGTTAGCCAGCATGGTGATGAAAACTGGCCAATCCCCAGACATGAATAAGGACATGTCTGAGGCCTTTGTCTTGCAGTGGACTAAAAGCGGCTGCAATTTTTGTTGTACATACATACATACACTCGGGTACACTGTCCTATCTTATTTCTATTCCTCTTGTTTTGTTAAAAGTTTTTATAGTTTTTATAGGAAATTTTTATTTTAATGTTGTTGCTGTTCTTAAAATATTTTATTTTTCTCTGTTTCCTTTCCTCACTGAGCTATGTTTCCCTGTTGGGGTCCTTGGGTTTATAGTATCCTGCTTTTCCAACAAGGGTTGCAGCTTAGCAAGTAATAATAATAATGATAGTATATCATGAGTGTGTTTATGTTAAAACAAAAACCTTTTTAGAGATATTATTATTATTATTATTATTATTATCATTATTATTATTATTATTATTATTATTATTATTATTATTATTATTATTATTATAAGGGTAAGGGAGATGTGCATGAGTGTTGTAATTCAAGAGGTATTAGTTTGTTGAGTGTAGTTGGAAAAGTGTATGGTAGAGTACTGATTAATAGGATTAAGGATAAAACAGAGAATGCAATCTTGGAAGTACAGGGTGGTTTTAGAAGAGGTAGGGGTTGTATGAATCAGATTTTTACAGTTAGGCAGATATGCGAGAAATATTTGGCAAAAGGTAAGGAGGTGTATGTTGCGTTTATGGATCTGGAGAAAGCATATGATAGAGTTGATAGGGAAGCAATGTGGAATGTGATGAGGTTATATGGAGTTGGTGGAAGGTTGTTGCAAGCAGTGAAAAGTTTCTACAAAGGTAGTAAAGCATGTGTTAGAATAGGAAATGAAGTGAGCGATTGGTTTCCGGTGAGAGTGGGGCTGAGACAGGGATGTGTGATGTCGCCGTGGTTGTTTAACTTGTATGTTGATGGAGTGGTGAGAGAGGTGAATGCTCGAGTGCTTGGACGAGGATTAAAACTGGTAGGCGAGAAGATCATGAATGGGAGGTAAATCAGTTGTTGTTTGCGGATGATACTGTACTGGTAGCAGACACAGAAGAGAAGCTTGACCGACTAGTGACAGAATTTGGAAGGGTGTGTGAGAGAAGGAAGTTGAGAGTTAATGTGGGTAAGAGTAAGGTTATGAGATGTACGAGAAGGGAAGGTGGTGCAAGGTTGAATATCATGTTGAATGGAGAGTTACTTGAGGAGGTGGATCAGTTTAAGTACTTGGGGTCTGTTGTTGCAGCAAATGGTGGAGTGGAAGCAGATGTACGTCAGAGTGAATGAAGGTTGCAAAGTGTTGGGGGCAGTTAAGGGAGTAGTAAATAATAGAGGGTTGGGCATGAATGTAAAGAGAGTTCTATATGAGAAAGTGATTGTACCAACTGTGATGTATGGATCGGAGTTGTGGGGAATGAAAGTGATGGAGAGACAGAAATTGAATGTGTTTGAGATGAAGTGTCTGAGGAGTATGGCTGGTATATCTCGAGTAGATAGGGTTAGGAACGAAGTGGTGAGGGTGAGAACGGGTGTAAGAAATGAGTTAGTGGCTAGAGTGGATATGAATGTGTTGAGGTGGTTTGGCCATGTTGAGAGAATGGAAAATGGCTGTCTGCTAAAGAAGGTGATGAATGCAAGAGTTGATGGGAGAAGTACAAGAGGAAGGCCAAGGTTTGGGTGGATGGATGGTGTGAAGAAAGCTCTGGGTGATAGGAGGATAGATGTGAGAGAGGCAAGAGAGCGTGCTAGAAATATGAATGAATGGCGAGCGATTGTGACGCAGTTCCGGTAGGCCCTGCTGCTTCCTCCGGTGCCTTAGATGACCGCGGAGGTAGCAGCAGTAGGGGACTCAGCAGTATGAAGCTTCATCTGTGGTGGAAATGTGGGAGGTTGGGCTGTGGCACCCTAGCAGTACCAGCTGAACTCGGCTGAGTCCCTGGTTAGGCTGGAGGAACGTAGAGAGTAGAGGTCCCCTTTTTTGTTTTGTTTCTTGTTGTTGTCGGCTACCCCCCAAAATTGGGGGAAGTGCCTTTGGTATATGTATGTATGTGATTATTATTATCATTATTTGTCCAAATATTAATTTTGTGTGCAGATGAGGTAGGCTACTAATAGATAAATTTGCAGCTTCAGGGGACATATTAAGACCAAATATTGACTATAGGTAAACAAAATTATTATTGATGTTCAGTTCCATTGTCATAGTATAAAATTTCTTTTGGAATGAAAGATGATAAAATGATATTTATCTTGCTTGAAAATTATTTTCATATTGATATCATTAAAGTTAAAACTGGAAATGTTTAAACTTTTAGATATTATTTTGAATTTATTAAAGAAAATTAAAAGCGAGTTGTTTTTGTAAAAAATATATGTTAACCTTGTCGTCGCGTCAAGCTATAATCTTTACAAAATATTTTTTTTTTTGTCAAAATATATATTAACCTCGTCATCGCGTCAAGCTATAATCTTTAAAAAAGTTTTTTTTTTTTTTTTTTTTTTTTTTTTTTTTTTTTTTTTTTTTTTTTTTTTTTTTTTTTTAGAATTGTTATAGTGCAAGTTCATGGTCTTTTTGAGATTATAGTAAAATAACTGAAGCAAAATAGCAGAATTTACTGCTGGCATAAGGCCTGCTTGGCCAAAAATCAACGTGTAGAAGAATCTCCCT
>NC_090759.1:76283680-76323680 GCF_036898095.1 Palaemon carinicauda
TCTGAGAGTGAGGTTAGGCTAGCCTACCTCTATGGCTAGGATAGTCTGCGACTTTCCTGCGATAGCGATACGTCTTCTTCCTTGCCTAGTTCAGGACTTTTAGCCCTGATCTAGGTCGGGTTAGGAAGGTTTCTCTGTTCCATGCTGAAACTGTACTCTTGCACCGTTTTAGCCGATCAGCCTAATCTTAGGTTAGGGAGTGTCCTCCCTTCCCTTTGTGGCCGCTCTGGTACAGAAACCCTTCCTGGGAAGACCCCTCTCTTCTCCCTCCCCACCTATCTCTTGTATAGCCTAGCCTATGCTTAGGTTAGTTTATACTCATCTGTCCCCTGTCCTACAACTCCTCCTTAGGGTGGATGAGTAGGGCTACCCGAGCTTCCTTGTGCAGTCCGCTCTGGTACATATACCCTCATAGTGTCCTATAAGGTTAGTTCCTAGTGTAGCTCTGCATAAGGGAGTCTCCCCCCCCCCATCTTGGGTGTTCCCTAGTCCTCCCTTGGGCTACCTGCTCCCGGTCCCTAGTGACCCCTGCATATGGATGATAGAGCCTGTCTCTATCATGGGTACACCCCCTCAGGGAGGGGGAGGGATGTCTGGAACCCTGAAGGTACTTCCTGCATCCTTCCCCCCCTCCCCCTGTCTCTCTATCTATCCGGGTGCCGGTCTCTTGCCGCCTCTTATGCCGGCAATACCTGCCTCTTGGTGACTTCCCTACCCTTGCCGCCAGCCCCCCGTGTTCCGAGGGACTGCCGGCTGCCGCCGGCTACTACCGGCGGCTCTCCTACTCCTATCTAATCGTCCGCTTGCCGGTCGATCTCCGGAGTGCCGGCATATACTGCCGGCAACCCGATACTACCTGTACCATCCTTACCCCAGTCACCAATCCGGCATCCTCCGGCTGCCGGAGCCGCCGCTCCCTGCCGGCGTGCCGCCGTTGTGCCGGCGGCCGCCATCCTGGTATCTAACTGACTTTTGAAAATTGTCTGTTCTAATGCCAGAATCTATGCTGGAGCGAGCTCCGGCGTGCCGGCGGCTTGCCGGATACCCCGGAGGCGTCAAGAGTACTTGCACCACCTCTCTGTAGCTATCATAAGACTAAGATAGCCCTACCTGGCAAATAGATAAGCTGCTTTGCTTCTAAGATCAGTACCTAGTACTGCTCTATTAGTGATCATGCTGTCTCTTTGCATTCTTCTATTTCCAGCATGCTATGTGCATCTTAGCACGGCTGGTTGCCAGAAGCAGTTACCCTTAATGAGACCTTCTGGCTCTTATCTGGGAACCGAATGAATTCGATCCCAACCTTGTCCTTGGCTTTCCATGGAGTTCCAATATAATGGGAATCCTAAGAAACTATATCCAATGATCTCGGTCATTTGGATTATCCCAGGACCAAGCCTATGGTAACCAGCCGGGCGAGATGCATGGAGCGTGTTCTCCTTTACTGTTTTCACTCTCTATGCATCACACCTTCTATAAGTTAAAATTAATGATTAATATTAACTTAATTTAAGAGCCATTCCTATGACTCCCCCATACTCATTTTCTCTTTCTTCCACAGGAGGAGCAGATGAAGTGCGATTTCGCATACTGTGCCGTGAAACGCTCCCAGTTTTACGGACATACGGCGTGCAGGACTCACGCCCCTTGCTCAGACAAGAAAGGGGATTGGAAGTTCTGGAATCCACTGGAATGTACGGTCTGCCAGGCCTACCTAGTTGAGGCCTTCCATAACCCTCCCTCAGCGGAGGTTAGAGACATTGCTCGTGAGAAACTGCGCAAGTGGGTGCGTGGTTTTCAGAGGAATGCCACTGGACCGTACCTGGCCACCGAAGAACTGAGGTCCCTGCTGTTCCCTAAGGCCTCCCCTGATTCAGTGGTTCCAAAGGAAGCAATCCCCACTGTCCAAATTACGGTGGAACCTGATGTGGTCATGGCTCAGTCCATGCACGAGTGTCGCCTAGATTCCGAAGAGGATGAACAGATCTCTGACGTCTCGGAAGACACGGAGAAGACGCTTATGGCTCAAGGAGCCGAAGAGGACGAAGACAAGGTGGAATACACCGAGTCGGAGATTGGAGCTACTCCCTCGTCCATCCCTCCGCCTACTCCTACACCGACGGATGTGTCCATTCCGTCTACCTCCTCGACCCCGGATCCTTCTTCTTCTACACAAGAACTGATCCGACTGATTAGAGCTGTCATGGACGACAGACTGAAGGAGAACCAGGAGTCCATCAGGTCTATGATTGGATCCAGAGAACCGAAGAAGATCTCGGTTAAGGATCTCCCAGCTTGCTCTCATGCCAATCCGTGGAGGTATGCAGAGCATATGGTTATTGCGACCGGCAGGATCTTTGTTAGTGACAAAATCGGCACGGTCCCGTTGGAAGATGTGGAATTCTTCCCAAGCTTCGAGGCCTACCCGGACTGTTACGTCCGGCTTCGTTCTGAACCTGCCTCGAAGGAGGAGACCGAACCTAAGGAAGAGATAGTGTTCGATCTCGCAAAGGCCCAGGCTATGCTAGCCTCCGCATTTAAGAGCAGGGGCTTTACCTGCTCTAAGCTTCCTGCCTTGAGCAAGAAGCATCCTACTTATGTCGCTCCCGACACTGCGATTCTTCCATTTTTGGAAAAGGCCTTGGCTGCATGCCTTAAAGCGGCGGAAGAAGGGAAACCCTGCCCTGCACTGGAGGAGTGCAGACCCTTCTCCATCGTAACGCCCCCTGACACTAGACAATGGAAAGATGTCCAACATACTTTCGTTGTGGGTAGGCTCGATCCTGACGTTGCCGGACGTCAGTTTAATGAAGACCTCCCTAAGCTCAATGATCACCTCCTTCGCCGGGAACAAGACACGAAGGAGAGGCTTGCAGCGTCTCTTTCTCATCAAGTCCAACTTGAAGTTATGGCCTGTGACACAGCAGTACCCGATCACTACATGGTACTGGCCAAATCCCACTTACTCACGGTAATGAAGGACTTGTACCATTTCATAAAGGCTCGTAGAGCCTGTCGTGAATTCGTGTTTGTCGGTGCCACCGTGAAACACGAACCCCGGAGGCTGATTTCCTCCAACATCTGGGGAAAGCACCTGTTTCCTTCGGACCTTGTCAAGGAAATAACGGACAGAGCCGCCACGGAGAATAGGAACCTTCTCCACAAGTGGGGCATGTCCAGGAAAAGGAAAACCTCTCAGGACGATGGACCTCAGCCTAAGAGGAAACCTCAGAAACCGAAACCCCAGCAACGTCAACAAAGACGTCAGTTTCCGGGACCCGCTACCTCCCAAGTGGTTGCCCAACCACAACAGACCTTTCAATTGGTCCCCCAACCGGTGTTGTCACAGTCACCGGTCTTCACCCCTGCCTTTGAGCAGCCATCCACTACCTTTCATGCCAGAGGTAGAGGCTCGTCCAGGGGTGCAAGCAGAGACGCCTCTCGTCGTCCCTCCAGAGGTAGAGGAGGAAAGGGAGCTAGCGGCCGAGGCAACAAGTCCTCGGGACACCAGAAGCAATGAAGTGCTTCCGGTGGGAGGAAGACTCCGCCAATTCCAGGATCGTTGGACCTTCGATCCTTGGGCACACAGCATCATCAAGAACGGTCTAGGCTGGAGTTGGGTGCAACCACCCCCAATCTTCCAGCGGTTCTTCCAACAATCGACCCCCATTCTGGAAGAATATGTTCTAGACCTCTTGAACAAGAAGGTGATAAGGAAGGTAAAGTCCACCAGGTTCCAAGGGAGACTGTTTTGCGTTCCCAAGAAGGACTCAGACAAGCTCAGAGTCATTCTGGACTTATCCCCCCTCAACAAGTTCATAGAGAACAACAAATTCAAGATGCTGACGCTTCAACAAATAAGGACCCTTCTGCCTCAAGGTTCCTACACGGTCTCTATAGACCTGGCGGATGCCTATTGGCACATTCCAATGAACCATCACGCTTCCTCCTACCTAGGATTTCGACTCCAAAGGAAAAGCTACGCCTTCCGGGCCATGCCATTCGGCCTCAATGTGGCCCCTCGGATCTTCACGAAGCTGGCAGACGCCATAGTACAACAGCTCCGCCTAAGAAACGTCCAGGTGATGGCCTACCTCGACGACTGGCTAGTCTGGGCTCCATCGCCCGAAGAGTGTACAAAGTCTTGCGACGAAGTTACCCAGTACCTAGAACACCTGGGATTCAAGATCAACGAGAAGAAATCTCGCCTCTCTCCGGCTCAGAAGTTTCAGTGGCTGGGAATCCACTGGAATCTTCAGTCACACCGCCTTTCCATCCCCCAGAAGAAAAGGAAGGAAATAGCAGGGTCTGTCAAGCGACTACTGAAATCCAAACGCATTTCAAGACGACAGCAGGAACGAGTTCTAGGCTCTCTACAATTCGCCTCAGTGACAAACCCAGTGCTTCGTGCACAGCTAAAGGATGCCGCGGGAGTCTGGAGACGATCGGCATCCATCGCTCGAAGAGACCTCAAGAGACGGCTTCCAAACAGACTTCGACGCCTCCTAAAGCCGTGGTCGGAAGCAATGGCCCTGAAAAGGTCCATTCCTCTCCAACACCCTCCTCCTTCACTCAACATCCACACGGATGCCTCACTGGAGGGCTGGGGAGGTCACTCCCACCTGAAACAAGCTCAAGGGACCTGGTCTCCACTATTCAAGACGTTCCACATAAACATCTTGGAGGCCATGGCGGTCCTTCTTACTCTGAAGAAGCTATCCCCGCCGCCCTCGATCCACATCCGTCTAACCCTAGACAACTCGGTGGTAGTTCGTTGTCTCAATCGCCAAGGCTCAAGATCGCCCCAGATAAATCAGGTGCTTCTCCCAATCTTCCGTCTGGCGGAGAAGAAGAAGTGGCACCTGTCTGCAGTTCACCTACAAGGATTCCGCAACGTGACAGCGGATGCTCTATCTCGGACAAACCCGATAGAGTCGGAATGGTCTCTAGACGCAAGATCATTCTCCTTCATCTCTCATCAAGTCCCAGAACTTCAGATAGATCTCTTTGCAACGAGCGACAACAATCAACTTCCTCTGTACGTAGCCCCGTACGAGGACCCCAAGGCAGAAGCGGTGGACGCCATGTCACTGGACTGGAACAGATGGTCCAAGATATACCTGTTCCCTCCCACCAACCTTCTGTTGAAAGTCCTCTCCAAACTGAGAACCTTCAAAGGGACAGCGGCCCTAGTGGCTCCCAAGTGGCCCCGGAGCAACTGGTACCCCCCTGGTCCTGGAGCTGCAGCCCAAGCTGATCCCTCTCCCGGGCCCAGTTCTCTCTCAACAAGTACAGAAGTCGACTGTCTTCGCTTCATCATCGAAAATCAAGGACCTTCATCTCATGATTTTCTCTCCCTTGCCGCAAAGAAGAGGTTTGGGATCTCGAAGAAAAGTCTAGACTTCCTAGAGGAATACAAGACCGAATCCACGAGACGGCAATATGAATCATCCTGGAGGAAATGGGTCTCCTTTGTTAAAGCAAAAAATCCTAAAGAAATCACCATTGATTTCTGTATGTCCTTCTTCATTCACCTTCATGGACAAGGATTAGCAGCCAATACGATTTCGACCTGCAAATCGGCTTTGACTAGACCAATTCTATACGCTTTCCAAATTGATCTGTCCAGCGACATCTTTAACAAACTGCCGAAAGCATGTGCTCGCCTACGCCCAGCACCCCCTCCGAAACCGATCTCCTGGTCACTAGACAAGGTGCTCCATTTCGCCTCCAACTTGGACAACGATTCATGCCCCCTCAAGGATCTGACTCAGAAAGTTATATTTTTATTTGCTCTCGCCTCGGGAGCTCGAGTCAGCGAAATAGTGGCATTATCAAGAGAAGAGGGACACATCCTGTTTGCTGATTCAGGAGAAGTGACCCTCTCCCCTGATCCGACGTTTCTCGCCAAAAATGAATTACCCACCAAAAGATGGGGCCCTTGGAGAATATGCCCCCTGAAGGAGGATGTCTCTCTATGTCCAGTAGAGAGCCTCAAGGTCTATCTTCGCAGAACTTCAAACTTTGGTGGAGGCCAACTCTTCAAAGGAGAAACATCGGGCAGCGACCTGTCACTGAAACAATTAAGAGCGAAAATCACCTACTTCATTCGCAGAGCGGATCCGAACAGTACACCCGCTGGTCATGATCCTAGAAAAGTGGCATCTTCTCTGAACTTCTTTCAGAGCATGGACTTTGAGAGCCTTAAAAACTTTACGGGCTGGAAGTCCTCGCGAGTTTTCTTTAAACATTATGCGAAACAAGTGCACGAAATCAAACATTTTGTGGTAGCCGCAGGTAGTGTTATGAAACCTGCACCTAACTCTGCGTAGAACAGTGAGTTACTTGGGACTCTAACTCTTCGGGTGCCTATGTTGACCCTCGAGTGATTCATAGTGATGTCTAAAAACACTTAGTGCTTTTATAACTGTTCTTATCCCAGGTGAAATGTCATAGTGTTACACAAGTGCCGCATGCCTTGAGCATGATGTGTTATTTAAAGACTTGCGTTCCTCGAGAACGAGTACCTACTAATCCTGAAATTCCCTTTCAGATTCAAGAGCAAGCCTTTATTTCTATGTACATTATTATTACTGTAAATGAACTTTACTTTTGCTGTAAATTATTTAATTTCTGCATTGTGAAATAAAATTTCTATTTTATTACTTATGCGTCTCTTTCAGCTCCTACTTACTATGAAATACATACTGTCATAGTTTTATTTACTCCTCCTTTCTTATGGTCATGAAGAATTTAAGATGTCCATTCCTAAATTATATTCACCTTGCCTCAGTAAGGTTCCTACACGAATACTTACTTCTGATAATCAGGAGATGAACTCTACGCACAGTGCCCAACCACCACTGGCCTACTTCAGAATGTTCCTATACAAATATCAAACATTCTGCTTCATCTCTAAGCTCTTAAAAAGTTCTTCTGTCAAGATGAATAGCCCTTCAATACCACTTTGACGTCGGCATAGCCCATGGGAACTTCCTACCAATGGGGGGCAGGATATTTTGTTCCTATGGTTCTTACCTAAGATTACTTTGCTGTTTTGTCAATGCCTAGGCACTTAACTCTGGGGGAAAATCTACCACGATACATTGATTCTCTGGTACTCTTCCATCAGGACGCCATGGCTTGAGCCCAAAAAACGGATTTTGAGCGAAGCGAAAAATCTATTTTTGGGTGAGATAGCCATGGCGTCCTGATGGACCCTCCCTACTACTTCGTTCAGTTTGCTCCCACCCTACACAATTGTATCATGGTGATGGGCAGCAACTGGCGCCAGGATAAAGACGCGCGTGACGTCATTAGAGCAATGGCGTCCGTTTGTTTACGTCTCGAGTATCAGTAGTAGCCACGAGTGAGATTAGCTGTGGAACGGCTCCCAGCTATTCTCAGCCCTTACACACCGAAGCGTTAACTCTGTTCGGGGTGGAGATAGCTATGTGGCACGACCAGACATGCGTGTCCCCTGTTGTATTACGATGTCTTAAAGGGAAACCTTTGAGATACTCGCTCCAGAAGTTAGAATTCTGTGATAACCTGTGGTTAAATTCTCTGGGAATATCTTAGTAGTCTTATACCCAAGGAAGCTACCAAACAGGAACCTTCCATCAGGACGCCATGGCTATCTCACCCAAAAATAGATTTTTCGCTTCGCTCAAAATCCGTTTTATTTATTATTATTAACTGCTAAGCTACAACCCTAGTTGGAAAAGCAGGATGCTATAAGCACAGGGGCTCCAACAGGGAAAATAACCCAGTGAGGAAAGGAAACAAGAAAGAATTAAACTTTTTAAGAAGAGTAACATTAAAACAAATATGTTTTATATAAACTATAAAAACTTTAACAAAGCAAGAGGAAGAGAATTAATTTAGAATAGTGTACCGAGTGTACTCTCAAGCAAGGGAACTCTAACCCAAGACAGTGGAAGACCATGGTACAGAAGCTATGGCACTACTCAAGACTAGAGAACAATGGTTTAATTTTGGGGTGTCCTCCTAGAAGAGCTGCTTACCATAGCTAAAGAGTCTCTTCTACCCTTACCAAGAGGAAAGTAGCCACTGAACCATTACAGTGCAGTAGTTAACCCCTTGGGTGAAGAAGAATTATTTGGTAATCTCAGTGTTGTCAGGTGTATGATGACAGAGGAGAATATGTAAAGAATAGACCAAACTATTCGTTGTGTGTAGGCAAAGGGAAAATGAACCGTGACCAGAAAGAACAATCCAATGTAGTACTGTCTGGCCAGTTAAAGGACCCCATAGCTCTCTAGTGGTAGTGTATATATATATAAATATATATATATATATATATATATATATATATATATATATATATATATATATATATATATATATATATATATATATATATATATCAGCCGTAATAAGTATTGCCACTGCAGATCAAAGGCCTCAGACATGTCCTTCCACACGCATCTTTCTATGGTAGTCTATACCCGCAAATTTTCTAAGCTTGTCAATCCATCTTCTTCTCTTCCTTCTCCTGCTTCACGTGGAATTAATTAAATCCAAATACTTGCTTCATTTTGAATTCTTGCATTCATTTGCAACCAGTTAAGCTCGTTTATGATAAGCACGTCCGCTGTTCATAACCTTATTTTCTCCGCCAGCGAAGTTGGAAGGAGATCATGTTTTCACACCTGTGTGTTTGTTTGTTTTTGAACAGCTTGCATTCCACAATTTTAATTGTATAGTAATGAAATTGCAGGGATTAACTGTTATGTCATAAGCTTGAAATAATTAAATTTTGGAAGGTCAAGGTCAAAGGACAAGGTTACAGTCATGCAAAAATGTCCAATTCACGTAATCAGCCATGAATTTGGACATCGTTGTCACAGAGACATGTTAAGGTCATGGTCAAGGTTGAGCATAAGGTCAAGAAATGAGCGGCTGCGGCGGAGGTCTGCGCTCTACCGAGTGCCCCTCTAGTTCATTATCAGTTTGGGTGTCATATTATGAGCCTAGTAACCTCAGAACGTAGATTGATAAACCATCATAGAAGCAATAACATTACATTAGTCTTTACCTGCCGTCATTATGTAGTCTAAACAATTATTCTTCACCCAAGGGGTTAACTACCGCACTGGAATTGCTCATTGGCTACTTTTCTCTTGGTAAGGGTAGAAGAGCCTCTTTAGCTATGGTAAGCAGCTCTTCTAGGAGGATACACCAAAATCAAACCATTTTTCTCTTGTCTTGGGTATTGTCATAACCTCTGTACCATGGTCTTCCACTGTCTTTGGTTAGAGTTCTCTTGCTTGAGGGTACACTCGGGCACACTGATCTAAGTTCTCTTCCTCATGTTTTATTAAGTTTTTATAGTTTATATAGGAAATATTTATTTTAATGTTATTGTTAAAATATTTTAGTTTTCCTTTTTTCCTTTCCTCACTGGGCTATTTTCCTTGTTGGAGCCCCTGGGCTTATAGCATCCTGCTTTTCCAACTAGGGTTGTAGCTTTGCAAATGAAAAAAATAATATTAGATTTGCAACATATCCACATTTTTTTATTAAAGCTACCCATTTCTTTGAATGTGATACCAAATTTCACTACAATAGATATAGGATCTGCCAAGAGATATAAATGAAATCTGTGATTAGAGGTTAAGCCTCCAAGTCCCTTTCGAGAAGTTTTACCTCAGCAGTTTTATATTGTTTCCTTTTATTAATTTTCTCCATTTTATCCAAAACTCTTCAAACTCACCAACCAAACATTCTTCATAAATATAAAGAATATATAAAATTCTCTCTCTCTCTCACCTGAGGATCAATTTTACTCATTACACAACTCTTAGATTCTTCTTAAATCTTCAGGGTTAACAGGACAATTGTACTTAACTTGAACTACAAATAGTTACGTATCTAAATATTTTTTCCAATCGAGGGAGGACAGAAATAAATGTAACCTAATTCCTTTATATTATTGTACAGTATTATATATTTCATTTGGTACATCTTTAAACTTTTACCTTAGTTATAAATACTGCACCATGTTGAAATTCCACCTTACCTCTTCATCCATTCATAATTATTATTATTATCATTATTACTACGGTACTACTATAGTATTAGGTAAGCTACAAACCTAGTTAAAAAAGCAGGATGCAAAAAGCCAAAGGGCTCCAACAGGACGGAAACGTCATTAACAACTTATCCATAAACGTCATCTTTACCTTTCTTATAAATGTATTAAAGTTCACTATCATTGAAACAAAAAACTGTATGTAAACAACCCAATTCAATATGTCTTCCGTGCAGGAATAATTGGGTGGTCCCAGAGTGGAGCTAAATCAAAATGCTTTACTGTCACTGATATTTCAACATTATTCCTGGCTTGTGGCCTCCCTACAAAGCTTTCGGGGTTATAGCACATCCAGTATGCCTCGTGTGATTAAGCCTTGATAATACCACCAACAGTGTGCCTCATGTTTGCACTCTAGATAGTATTGAATATATGCAGCATCCTTTTGGACCCATCTTCATTTGCTTTCTTCCTTCCAATTTTTCATCCATTCCCTCAGGCCTCTTCTATCCCATATATCAAGCAACATTAGCTTTATCTTACTTCAATGTTCATCTTATCTATGAAAATTACTTTGGGCAAGGAACTGTGACAGTATGGCTTGTTCTAAGAATTTTGATAATATCGGTAATTTACCCTACAAGAATGGTTTATCTAAATTCTCTACTAAATATGTTATAAGTTTTTTTTTCACATCCAATAGGCTTTCTCTGTAGTTTACAACTAACTGAAAAGTAATTTTTCTTTCCAAGTTGGTAGGCTACAAGCAGTATATAGTGCCCTCATCTTCTTTTCTAGTCAAAATAGAATTGAGATCTTTAAAACCTAAGTTTTAAATAACTTAGCATATACAGTATTTAGCGTTACCTTTTGATGTGCATACAAGACTTCCCTAAGACCTCAATATAGTGCTAATCCCAGTAGTCATTCAGAGTACCTAAGCATCCACTCCTTCCTGTTATGTTTTGTATACTAGATGGTCTTGTTAGACTACCTAGCAGTTATGAGTGCCACAAAACTAATGGAAGCTTATGGCAACTGGCTGATTATCAAGTTTAGTTTACAGTCTTCCTGCATGAAGGAAGGAAGGGATATAATTTGCAAAAAGAGACCTCACTTAAGTTATGCAAGAAGCAAAAGACAAAACTGGTACCCTTGAAAAAAAAATATGTGCATAAACTTTGTTGTGATACAAAAAGATGTTTTGTACTGCGTACCTTAGGCAATATAGCAGGGTCTTTGACGCAGCCCTTTCTCATTACTTTGTGCCTTACTGCTGTTCATGCATTTCTTTCAGCATACTATTTGTATTATATGTGATTATGTAACCTCTTTAATTTGGTTTTGCTCTAGTTCCCTCAACCGAGTTAAAGGTGGTAGCCTATTGGAAACATCTGTGCCTGGCAATCTGCTAGACAGGGGTTCTAGACCCTCTCAAGTTCGATAGTTTCTTGCAGTGTCTGCAACCTCACCGTTCAAGTGAGCTAGGGATGGCGGGTTTGGGGGGAGCCTGTAGGTTTACCTTGCTGAGATATCAGCAGCCATTGACTGGCTATCCCTGGTCTTGGCTTGATGACAAGGGGGCTTGGGCGCTGATCATGTGTATATATGGTCAGTTTCTATGGCATTTTCCTGCTAGGGCATTATCACTATCCCTTGCCTCTGACATTCAAGAGCTACCTTTAAATCCTTCGGAATCACCCTGTGAAACTAGAACTGGAACTTGGTAATTTGATTAACCTACTTGATAACAATGGCAGGACAGAATTAGAAAGGAAACTTTAAGAGAGATTAATCGAGTGCCATATGTGGATGAGATCATGATGACGGGTAGATGGAGATGGTTTGGGCATGCTCTTTGCACTCCCCAAGAGAGATTAGTTCACCAAACGTTCAGCTAGGCTCCACAAGGCCCTAGAAGAGATGGAAGACCCAGGCCTACATGGCTGAGAACTATGAAGCCCGAAGTAGGAGATGATGAATGGAGAAGTGTTGAATTAAAAGCTCATGATAGAGACGACTGGTGAAATCTAACCAAGGCCCTTTGCGTCAATAGGCGTAGGAGTAGATGATGGTAATGTTGACTTGATAGCAAAGACCTAGCTTCGATACTGAACTGTTTTGAATATGCTTGATCATTAAGAAAAATGACTGCTCTGTACCCATTCTTATCTTTTCTCCTTCCTTAAAGTGTTAAAGTTAGATTTATACAGTTTTGACTGTCCCAGTTTCTCACCATGACATAAACACTATTGTCAACAGGTTTGCATTACTGTATTACTAAACCTTAGTTGTAACAATAAATCATAGAATGAGCTTCAATGGTAGACTAAAATCAATATTGCTGCACCATATTAGTAAATTTTCACAAATAGAGGATGTGTCCAAGGATGGAAGATGATTTAAGTAGAAAGTGAGAATGTGAATAAATGAAAATGAAGGCAAAGTTACTGTGAGTACATAATAAGTAAATGTTCAGTGTGGATATGAATAGAAGTCTATTGCAAGTAATTGCAACATTGCTATCATTGTAAAAAGTTTAATCAGACCAATGACTAAAATTTTCAATGAAGTCTTAGACATCAAACTTTCTTTTCAAGCTTTATCCTTATTATTATTCTTATTATGAAGTATTTTAACAAAGCCACCATGTTTATGAAAGGTACTTCTTGACTTTCACTAGGTTGACCAACAGGATTTATATTTGAAAGGGGAACACTTGAACAAGACAAAGTTGGAAAATAGGGCTCATATGTAAAAAGAGATCAAAGTGTATTAATGAAAAGCCAGTAACTAAGGCAAGGCAGCTTGGGTTAAAGAAATTCATCAAAGAACCTTAATACCATCAGCTGTTAGAAGTGACTTCATCAAGACCTGTCACAAAAGATACCTTTAATAGAAGGCATTGGAGAGACCGCATCAGGCAACTGACCCCTTAATGTAGGGATAACGGTGGGATAGAATTAATCGCACTTCTACACTCCCACGGGAAAAGCTCAAAAGATTTTTAGTTGAATGAAAGGTGTAAAATGGAATAACATTAAGATATAGAGGTTGGAAAACAGGGTGGTAAGACCTAAAGAGGAATGCAGGAAATGTACAAGACAAAAACCAATATAGATGATGCGAAGAACCTTAAGTACCAACTACAACATGCTGTGTAAGGCATACTGTTTGTATTACCTCATACAGGAGTATTTATTACTGCACAATATGTGCAGTGTAAAGGATTTTGTTAGCAGGAATCACCATATAAGGCCAACAGAGGGATTTTCCACTTAGAATGAGCTGTCACCAAAATCATTATAATTTGAATTAATCATCTGAGTTTTAGAAACTAGGGTTATGTAAAAAGCCATGATCAATGCCAGCTATACCTTACAAGAATGGATGGAACTTGAGCCATATAGTCCAAAGCTTTGGAGGTTATTCAGCACTGAGGGTATACACCATACTTACATTTAAGTAAAAGTTAAAAGAGGCGGAGCAGAAAGATGAAAGAAAGGAAAGGGGAACACAGTACAGTAAAGGTAAAAGAAGTAGAAAGAGCAATCAGAGATTTTAGACCTCTACCAATAAGATTGTCGACATTTTACTCAAGTCTACGGACCAAGTTTTCCCTTTTTCATATGTTGACCATGAATGATTCTAATAATAACCAGAATTGCGATCTTAATCCAGATCACCTCCAAAATTTGATGGGGTCTTTCAGAGCATAATGCCTATCCATTGTTAAAATTTGGTGACAATCCAGCAATAAGTTTTGGCGTAATCTTGCTAACAGACAAACAAACAAATAAATGAATAAACATAACAAATTCGTAGATAATTTGTATTTTCCGTAACTAATACAAAACTGGAGTTATTTATAAATGGATACTCTTTTGGCAAAGCTGGAAGGTAGCCAATTAGACTTTTTGGTGCTAGGTGGCAACCCTACCCAGCGACTGGGTAGGGGGTGGCTAGGGATACCAGATACCTGTATATATACCCACGGAGTAGTGAACTAGTCACTTTTCTCTTTGGCTTTTAGAGAGCCAACGTCTCCCCTCTATCCTCTTCTAGGTTGCCATACACATTGACGAACATTGTTGTTTTGCGCTCATTTTACACTATCTCTGCTTCCGTCTCAGAGGCTGGTTTATCTAGGCATGGTTATTAGACACCAACCTTCGTAAAGTCTATCAGACGACAGAATTCTAAAACTAAACAAGGTTGCAAAACCCTTCCTCAATCGGGAGATTATTCCGGCTAGACGTTGGTTGAGCCTCCTAGGCCATTTAACCTCCCTGATCCGTCTAGTTCCCATTGGCTGTCTCAGGATAAGATCCTTACAATGGCAGTTGAAAGCATTGTGGAACCAACTCTCGGATTCCCAAGACAGCCTGGTCCACACATCACAGAACCAAGTGACGGATCGTCTTTGGTGGGTGGCAAAGGACAATCTTTGCAAAGGCCAAGATCTCCTATTTTATAACCTCCTTGGCAAAGGTAAAAGGATAGGAAGTGGGTGCAACTAGGGATGGCAAAAGGATGTTGCTAAGACCCTCTATTCAGACCTACAATGCATCATGTGGGTACTGAAGGTACTACAGCATTCCCTTACGGTGTAATATACTTAACAAGGGTTCCCACTCACAGAGCACCTTGTAAGGGACACTGTACCATACATGGTAGCAAAAGGTTTTTATTTTGCTGCTTCTGTTGCAGCTCTGCTGTATATTTTTTACCTTTCACCCACGTCCTTTGGCATCTTCCCAATGGATTGTCGTAACTCCTTGACGTCCCTCCAATTTTCCTCTCTCCTTAGGTTGAGCCCCTATAAAAACCTGGATATGAGCCTCTGTTGTCTCTATGAACTACCTATATTAATAATCATAATAATAATAATAATAATAATAATGGGGATAACAATCCTTCTATCAAGTTAAACAGTTAAACAGGAAGCAACCAAAGACATCAATCAGGCAGCCAGATAATCATCGTATAATGTTTCAGAATTTACTCCAAAATTTCATACCAACAATAAAAACTTTTATTTACCACTTTGCCTTTCTGTAATCAAAACTTTAGCAAAAGAAACAATACTATGCGTGGCAAATTTTATTATAAAACTTAAATAACAGACCAATAAACTGTAGTATGTGTACTGATGTTTTCAAACTCTCAATTCCAAATGGTATTAAAATATGGCAAAAAATATACAGTTCATCAAGATGTGCTTTAGATCTTACATAAAAATATATATAATTCATCTCGAATATGAAAGAAATTTTACTGTGTTGTCAAACTCTTCTTGCAGATAATTTCATCTTTAAATAAGGGCAATGCATTGCATGTCCAGCAAGGATGCCACTTTAATTTACGGAATTCTTCGATACTTTTATAAAAGTCGTAGTACGTTTCCTTTATTTCAGTTTCTTTGGGGAAACCGCGGAACCAGTCTTGCAACAAGTTTGCCAGTTCCTCTTTTGTTTTGAATATTAGGCCATTTTCGTTGTGATGAACTAATTCGGGAAGGGCTTGATATTCTATGGCTACGACAGGAATGCCACAGCCAAACATATCAACTACCTTCATGGGTAAATCAAGACCAGACGAAGAATAGTGTAGGCACACACCAAGGTCGGCAGATGCAAGAAGTTTAGGATAATCTTCGGCAGACATCCATGGGGTGATAACTTCTACGTGTACCCAGTGTTGTTCAGCAATAAGGGATGTATAATAAGCTTTCATGGGTCCTTTTCCTGTCACAGCAACTATAAGATGAGGATAGTGCTCGGGAAATTCAGTGCGAACTCTTTCATAATCTTCTAAGGCATGGAACAGGATGGAAAAATCCTCGTCTTCTGTCCAACTGGTGGAAGATATCAGCAAGGCTGGACGATCCTCACACTCGGAAACTCTGCCGTCTGCGTACCTCTCGGTGAAAACATTTTTGTCGGGAGAAGAGCTAGAAAAGCAGTTATAAGTATTGGAGAGCTTCATCAAGAAATCGTGTTTCTCCTCCATTGTCAAAGGAGTGAATCTGGCTGCTGGACGGTCATATAGGACGGTGATTTTTCTTATTCCCCAGTTCTTTTCCAGATCCACTTTCATGGCCTTCGTAACGCACAAACCACCATGAGCGAGCTTGCCAAATATCCTTTCAGTCCATCTGTATATTGATACTAAAGGATGATTTGGCCTTACAGAGAGAGCTAAAATGGTATATCCATAGTTATGCCAGTCAACATAAAACTTTGTCCTTGTGATGAAGCAGTAAAACCAGCAAACAGGCATGGCAGGAACCCCAGGTGGATTCTGCAGGAGGAGTTTCTCACTGCAGGGGCATGTCACAAGGGTAAAGAAAAGTACAACAGCTTGCCATAATACCTTCAATATATACGATAAAAGTTTGGGGAATATTGACAAGAACTCAGGAGCAGGTCTCATGTATGTTAGCGTGATATGTTCATCACTCAGGATTTCTATCTGGGGTTTTGTCCCAGAGAAGCCGATGAGGTTTACCTCGAATCCTTCTTTTGAGAGAGAAAGCGCGTGATAGTTCATTCGAGGGGAACGGCCCAGGTCTCCCAATACGACGACTGTGACGTGCTCTCGCTCCTCTTTGGCTTCATCTTCCATGGCTGAGAGAATGAATTTGCCCACCTGTAATGTTCAAAGAACTCATAAATCACAGAAATATTATACAGTATAAACAATGGTGTACAGTAATATAAAAGACTAACAATTTGGATATAAGAAGTTAATTTTTTATTAACCATCCATGAATTCTAATATCTGTACGACATGGCTGGTTATAAAACTTTTGTTTAGAACTGTGAAAACCTTTAACATATATTTTATTATTAATAAAATATTCTTTCTTGTTTCAATTATAATTTGGTGAACCAGGCATGTATAAAATTAAATAGCAAAAATTTATTTAAGGCAATCATTTTTTAAACATAACACAGCTTAATATTTTATAAGAATGTAAAACAGTTAATAAGGAGATAACATAATTTCTTTAATGCAATGTGTGTAAAACCATTTGAATTTACATTAATAAATTATTCATGTTTCTTAATCACAAAGGATTTTCTGAGCAATGAGTAAATGGATGGTATGTTGCTAAACAAAACATGAGAAATGCTACCTGAAAATTTTTGCACTAAGACCATGCGGTTAATAAAAGGCCGAGGAAAAGAAGTTTATAAAAAATGGCTGAGAAAGGGTAAATAGCCTTTCATTTTGAGAAGCAAGCACAGGATAGTCAATACAGGCTAAAGTAAGCAATGCTAACAAGTGATTTAAAGAGACATTGTTTTAAGAAGCAAATAATCTAAAGAAACACTAATGTAAAGTGTCTTGCTTTTCTTGCAAGACACTTGTGGACTGGTGGAAAATGTTTTTGCAGCCTATCTTTTGTTAGTGCCATTCAAAAATTACAGGTTAATGGATATTTTACTGATAAGTTGTTCAAAAAATACAGTGACGCTAAGAAAATGCAAAGAATCCAAGTTATTAGAGAAAGGAAAAGTATAAAGGGATTTTGACGAAGGAAAAATCTATTTCTGGGGAGAGACCTGTGACGCCCGGTGAAAAAGTCCTTCTTTACACTTTTTCTGATATAAATCTTCCAAATATACCAGAGAAAGATAAAAGCATGGAATGCAGAGGTTACTACCCTCGCGCGAGCACCTCGTGGGTGTCGTGTATACATCAGGGGCGTGTGAAAACCACTATTCACAGGCTGTCTTCCATTTAGATAACTCCTTCAGTATTATAGATATTTGAATAAATCTATTACACTCACCTACGAGTCAAATGCAGAAGCTTATAATTTTTCAGTTCACATATCAACAGCGACACAAACCATCCAGCCACACTGGCATAATCAGTGGCTCTTACAAGTGCAACTTGAACCTGAAAAAATATAATTTTGATAATGAAATTCATCCTTTATAACAACAATGATTAATGTGTTTAGAAAGAAAAATTGTTTCAAAGAGAATGTATAAACATTATTTTGAAAATAGAATTGAATTAACCTAACGCTATATATTGTTCATAATGTGCAACCAATTTTATGCGATGAGCTTCAAGGCCACATATTTGTTTAGCAAGATTTAACTGAGAACCAAAAGCATACTATACTATATATAAGGACCTGTACAATACTGTTGAAGAAAAGCCAACTCAATATATTCCATGAAAATCATAAATTACAGTGAGGTAAATGAAAGCTAAATAAAAAAATGTCTAGGAAAAGTGCTTGAGCTTATCCTCAAGCAATTCAACCCAAATTTCAACCTGTGGAAAGACCACAGTACACAGGTAATGGCACAGTTCATGGTTTGAGAACATTGGTAAAAAGGTGTAAAATAATTAAATATGGCACCTGAAATGTCCCAGCAGTTACAAATCATAACTCCAACACATTGGGTAACTTGAAAGGAACCAACAATTCCCCCATCGTTTAAATCCTGATTATTAAAGACTTTAGCCCTTTACAAAGAGTATTTCAGCATATTGTACTTGGTCACTGAACCTTTTTCCAGTGCCAGTTAAACAAAAGCCTTCAACTGGATAAAAATTCAATGCACAGAAATTCAAAGCAAGAGCTTTTTTTACTTTGATAGCTTGATTTATCATATTGCATTTTGGAAAGATATTTTTCACCATTGAAATGGAAATAAGATAAGACTGACTCAATAGCACATTCTTAAACGGCCTTGGCTGGGACACAAAAAGACTTAAATAGTGAAACACCTTTAAATTAACTAATGATACCTCTTCATTTGCATATGAGCCAAAGCTTGAAAGCCTTTTGTAGGATAATGGAAAGCTATACAACTTATTTTCAGAAGAGTATGGGAATAGATTCTTTCAATTTTTTAATGAAAAGTTTACAGCCAAATAATTTTATACCTAACCTGAGCAGACGGAATAGAGGCCTTACGTCCCAACGCCGAGTTCTGGAGAGGGCATTCCGCACCCTATTCCGAATAGATAATCGATTGGTTTAATAGCAGAGGCAAGGCACAGGACAATGTCCTAGAGACTAACCATATACACATATGATCAGTACCTAAGCCACCTATCCATCAAGCAAGGACCTGGAAAAGCCAGGCAATGGCTGCTAATGACTCTGCTGGTAGACCTATAGGCTCTCCCATATCCCCCATCCCTTGCTCACAAGGATGGTTAGGTTGCAGACACTACTAGAAACTACTGAGCTCTGTACATAATAAGTACAAGTACTGTACTCGAGACTTTCTCGGCTTAAGCCATATGTACAGTATTACCATTTCCAGTAACGGCAATCACCTTAGATTGAAAGCATTGTTTCAGCGACATGAGAAATTACTGAAATCATAGGAGCTACTAAAGTGGTCAATGGTTTTGGTAGAACTCAAAAGCAGTAATAAACATTTCAATTCTACAGAAGATAAATTCCATTCTTAGACTAAGTAGGTTTTACTGACATCACTTCAAAATCCCTGAATTAATAAACGGATTTTGAGCGAAGCGAAAAATCTATTTTTGGGTGAGATAGCCATGGCGTCCTGATGGAAGGTTCCTGTTTGGTAGCTTCCTTGGGTATAAGACTACTAAGATATTCCCAGAGAATTTAACCACAGGTTATCACAGAATTCTAACTTCTGGAGCGAGTATCTCAAAGGTTTCCCTTTAAGACATCGTAATACAACAGGGGACACGCATGTCTGAACGTGCCACATAGCTATCTCCACCCCGAACAGAGTTAATGCTTCGGTGTGTAAGGGCTGAGAATAGCTGGGAGCCGTTCCACAGCTAATCTCACTCGTGGCTACTACTGATACTCGAGACGTAAACAAACGGACGCCATTGCTCTAATGACGTCACGCGCGTCTTTATCCTGGCGCCAGTTGCTGCCCATCACCATGATACAATTGTGTAGGGTGGGAACAAACTGAACGAAGTAGTAGGGAGGGTCCATCAGGACGCCATGGCTATCTCACCCAAAAATAGATTTTTCGCTTCGCTCAAAATCCGTTTTTTGGGCTCAAGCCATGGCGTCCTGATGGAAGAGTACCAGAGAATCAATGTATCGTGGTAGATTTTCCCCCAGAGTTAAGTGCCTAGGCATTGACAAAACAGCAAAGTAATCTTAGGTAAGAACCATAGGAACGAAGTATCCTGCCCCCCATTGGTAGGAAGTTCCCATGGGCTATGCCGACGTCAAAGTGGTATTGAAGGGCTATTCATCTTGACAGAAGAACTTTTAAGAACTTAGAGATGAAGCAGAATGTTTGATATTTGTATAGGAACATTCTGAAGTAGACCAGTGGTGGTTGGGCACTGTGTATAGAGTTCATCTCCTGATTATCAGAAGTAAGTATTCGTGTAGGAACCTTACTGAGACAAGGTGAATATAATTTAGGATTAGACATCTTAAATTCTTCATGAACATAAGAAAGGAGGAATAAATAAAACTATGACAGTATGTATTTCATAGTAAGTAGGAGCTGAAAGAGACGCATAAGTAATAAAATAGAAATTTTATTTCATAATGCAGAAATTAAATAATTTACAGCAAAAGTAAAGTTCATTTACAGTAATAATAATGTACATAGAAATAAAGGCTTGCTCTTGAATCTGAAAAGGAATTTCAGGATTAGTAGGTACTCGTTCTCGAGGAACGCAAGTCTTTAAACAACACATCATGCTCAAGGCATGCGGCACTTGTGTGACACTATGACATTTCACCTGGGATAAGAACAGTTATAAAAGCACTAAGTGTTTTTAGACATCACTATGAATCACGCGAGGGTCAACATAGGCACCCGAAGAGTTAGAGTCCCAAGTAACTCACTGTTCTACGCAGAGTTAGGTGCAGGTTTCATAACACTACCTGCGGCTACCACAAAATGTTTGATTTCGTGCACTTGTTTCGCATAATGTTTAAAGAAAACTCGCGAGGACTTCCAGCCCGTAAAGTTTTTAAGGCTCTCAAAGTCCATGCTCTGAAAGAAGTTCAGAGAAGATGCCACTTTTCTAGGATCATGACCAGCGGGTGTACTGTTCGGATCCGCTCTGCGAATGAAGTAGGTGATTTTCGCTCTTAATTGTTTCAGTGACAGGTCGCTGCCCGATGTTTCTCCTTTGAAGAGTTGGCCTCCACCAAAGTTCGAAGTTCTGCAAAGATAGACCTTGAGACTCTCTACTGGACATAGAGAGACATCCTCCTTCAGGGGGCATATTCTCCAAGGGCCCCATCTTTTGGTGGGTAATTCGTTTTTGGCGAGAAACGTCGGATCAGGGGAGAGGGTCACTTCTCCTGAATCAGCAAACAGGATGTGTCCCTCTTCTCTTGATAATGCCACTATTTCGCTGACTCGAGCTCCCGAGGCGAGAGCAAATAAAAATATAACTTTCTGAGTCAGATCCTTGAGGGGGCATGAATCGTTGTCCAAGTTGGAGGCGAAATGGAGCACCTTGTCTAGTGACCAGGAGATCGGTTTCGGAGGGGGTGCGGGGCGTAGGCGAGCACATGCTTTTGGTAATTTGTTAAAGATGTCGTTGGACAGATCAATTTGGAAAGCATATAGAATTGGTCTAGTCAAAGCCGATTTGCAGGTTGAAATCGTATTGGCTGCTAATCCTTGTCCATGAAGGTGAATGAAGAAGGACATACAGAAATCAATGGTGATTTCTTTAGGATTTTTTGCTTTAACAAAGGAGACCCATTTCCTCCAGGATGATTCATATTGCCGTCTCGTGGATTCGGTCTTGTATTCCTCTAGGAAGTCTAGACTTTTCTTCGAGATCCCAAACCTCTTCTTTGCGGCAAGGGAGAGAAAATCATGAGATGAAGGTCCTTGATTTTCGATGATGAAGCGAAGACAGTCGACTTCTGTACTTGTTGAGAGAGAACTGGGCCCGGGAGAGGGATCAGCTTGGGCTGCAGCTCCAGGACCAGGGGGTACCAGTTGCTCCGGGGCCACTTGGGAGCCACTAGGGCCGCTGTCCCTTTGAAGGTTCTCAGTTTGGAGAGGACTTTCAACAGAAGGTTGGTGGGAGGGAACAGGTATATCCTGGACCATCTGTTCCAGTCCAGTGACATGGCGTCCACCGCTTCTGCTTTGGGGTCCTCGTACGGGGCTACGTACAGAGGAAGTTGATTGTTGTCGCTCGTTGCAAAGAGATCTATCTGAAGTTCTGGGACTTGATGGGAGATGAAGGAGAATGATCTTGCGTCTAGAGACCATTCCGACTCTATCGGGTTTGTCCGAGATAGAGCATCCGCTGTCACGTTGCGGAATCCTTGTAGGTGAACTGCAGACAGGTGCCACTTCTTCTTCTCCGCCAGACGGAAGATTGGGAGAAGCACCTGATTTATCTGGGGCGATCTTGAGCCCTGGCGATTGAGACAACGAACTACCACCGAGTTGTCTAGGGTTAGACGGATGTGGATCGAGGGCGGCGGGGATAACTTCTTCAGAGTAAGAAGGACCGCCATGGCCTCCAAGATGTTTATGTGGAACGTCTTGAATAGTGGAGACCAGGTCCCTTGAGCTTGTTTCAGGTGGGAGTGACCTCCCCAGCCTTCCAGTGAGGCATCCGTGTGGATGTTGAGTGATGGAGGGGGGTGTTGGAGAGGAATGGACCTTTTCAGGGCCTTTGCTTCCGACCACGGCTTTAGGAGGCGACGAAGTCTGTTTGGAAGCCGTCTCTTGAGGTCTCTTCGAGCGATGGATGCCGATCGTCTCCATACTCCCGCGGCATCCTTTAGCTGTGCGCGAAGCACTGGGTTTGTCACTGAGGCGAATTGTAGAGAGCCTAGAACTCGTTCCTGCTGTCGTCTTGAAATGCGTTTGGATTTCAGTAGTCGCTTGACAGACCCTGCTATTTCCTTCCTTTTCTTCTGGGGGATGGAAAGGCGGTGTGACTGAAGATTCCAGTGGATTCCCAACCACTGAAACTTCTGAGCTGGAGAGAGGCGAGATTTCTTCTCGTTGATCTTGAATCCCAGGTGTTCTAGGTACTGGGTAACTTCGTTGCAAGACTTTGCACACTCTTCGGGCGATGGAGCCCAAACTAGCCAGTCGTCGAGGTAGGCCATCACCTGGACGTTTCTTAGGCGGAGCTGTTGTACTATGGCATCCGCCAGCTTTGTGAAGATCCGAGGGGCCACATTGAGGCCGAATGGCATGGCCCGGAAGGCGTAGCTTTTCCTTTGGAGTCGAAATCCTAGGTAGGAGGAAGCGTGATGGTTCATTGGAATGTGCCAGTAGGCATCCGCCAGGTCTATAGAGACCGTGTAGGAACCTTGAGGCAGAAGGGTCCTTATTTGTTGAAGCGTCAGCATCTTGAATTTGTTGTTCTCTATGAACTTGTTGAGGGGGGATAAGTCCAGAATGACTCTGAGCTTGTCTGAGTCCTTCTTGGGAACGCAAAACAGTCTCCCTTGGAACCTGGTGGACTTTACCTTCCTTATCACCTTCTTGTTCAAGAGGTCTAGAACATATTCTTCCAGAATGGGGGTCGATTGTTGGAAGAACCGCTGGAAGATTGGGGGTGGTTGAACCCAACTCCAGCCTAGACCGTTCTTGATGATGCTGTGTGCCCAGGGATCGAAGGTCCAACGATCCTGGAATTGGCGGAGTCTTCCTCCCACCGGAAGCACTTCATTGCTTCTGGTGTCCCGAGGACTTGTTGCCTCGGCCGCTAGCTCCCTTTCCTCCTCTACCTCTGGAGGGACGACGAGATGCGTCTCTGCTTGCACCCCTGGACGAGCCTCTACCTTTGGCATGAAAGGTAGTGGATGGTTGCTCAAAGGCAGGGGTGAAGACTGGTGACTGTGACAACACCGGTTGGGGGACCAATTGAAAGGTCTGCTGTGGTTGGGCAACCACTTGGGAGGTAGCGGGTCCCGGAAACTGACGTCGTTGTTGACGTTGCTGGGGTTTTGGCTTCTGTGGTTTCCTCTTAGGCTGAGGTCCATCGTCCTGAGAGGGTTTCCTTTTTCTGGACATGCCCCACTTATGGAGAAGGTTCCTATTCTCCGTGGCGGCTCTGTCAGTTATTTCCTTGACAAGGTCAGAAGGAAACAGGTGCTTTCCCCAGATGTTGGAGGAAATCAGCCTCCGGGGTTCGTGTTTCACGGTGGCACCGACAAACACGAATTCACGACAGGCTCTACGAGCCTTTATGAAATGGTACAAGTCCTTCATTACTGTAAGTAAGTGGGATTTGGCTAGTACCATGTAGTGATCAGGTACTCTTGTGTCACAGGCCATAACTTCAAGTTGGACTTGATGAGAAAGAGATGCCGCAAGCCTCTCCTTCGTGTCTTGTTCCCGGCGAAGGAGGTGATCATTGAGCTTAGGGAGGTCCTCATTAAACTGACGTCCGGCGACGTCAGGATCGAGCCTACCCACGACGAAAGTATGTTGAACATCTTTCCATTGTCTAGTGTCAGGGGGTGTCACGATGGAGAAGGGTCTGCACTCCTCCAGTGCAGGGCAGGGTTTTCCTTCTTCCGCCGCTTTAAGGCATGCGGCTAAGGCCTTTTCCAAGAAGGGAAGAACCGCAGTGTCAGGTGCGACATATGTAGGATGCTTCTTGCTCAAGGCAGGAAGCTTAGAGCAGGCAAAGCCCCTGCTCTTAAATGCGGAGGCTAGCATAGCCTGGGCCTTTGCGAGATCGAACACTATCTCTTCCTTAGGTTCGGTCTCCTCCTTCGAGGCAGGTTCGGAACGAAGCCGGACGTAACAGTCCGGGTAGGCCTCGAAGCTTGGGAAGAACTCCACGTCTTCCAACGGGACCGTGCCAATCTTGTCACTAACAAAGATCCTGCCGGTCGCAATAACCATATGCTCTGCATACCTCCACGGGTTGGCATGAGAGCAAGCTGGGAGATCCTTAACCGAAATCTTCTTCGGTTCTCTGGATCCAATCATTGACCTGATGGACTCCTGGTTCTCCTTCAGTCTGTCGTCCATGACAGCTCTAATCAGCCGGATCAGTTCTTGGGTAGACGAAGAGGGATCCGGGGTCGAGGAGGTAGACGGAATGGACACATCCGTCGGTGTAGGAGTAGGCGGAGGGATGGATGAGGGAGGAGCTCCAAGCTCCGACTCGGTGTATTCCACCTTGTCTTCGTCCTCTTCGGCTCCTTGAGCCATAAGCGTCTTCTCCGTGTCTTCCGAGACGTCAGAGATCTGCTCATCATCCTCGGAATCTAAACGACACTCATGCATGGACTGAGCCATGACCACATCAGGTTCCACCGTAATTTGGACAGTGGGGATTGCGTCTTTCGGAACCACTGAGTCAGGAGAGGCCTTAGGGAACAACAGGGACCTCAGTTCTTCGGTGGCCAGGTACGGTCCGGTAGCATTTTTCTGAAAGCCACGCACCCACTTGCGCAGCTTTTCACGAGAAATGTCTCTAACCTCCGCTGAGGGAGGGTTATGGAAGGCCTCAACTAGGTGGGCCTGGCAGACCGTACAATCCAGTGGATTCCAGAACTTCAAATCCCCTTTCTTGTCTGCACAAGGGGCGTGAGTCCTACAAGCCGTATGCCCGTAAAACTGCGGGCGTTTCACAGCGCAGAAGGTGAAGTCACACTTCATCTGCTCCTCCTGTGGAAGAAAGAGAAAATGAGTATGGGGGAGTCATAGGAATGGCTCTTAAATTAAGTTAATATTAATCATTAATTTTAACTTAAAGAAGGTGTGATGCATAGAGAATGAAAACAGTAAAGGAGAACACGCTCCATGCATCTCGCCCGGCTGGTTACCATAAGCTTGGTCCTGGGATAATCCAAATGACCGAGATCATTGGATATAGTTTCCTAGGATTCCCATTATATTGGAACTCCATGGAAAGCCAAGGACAAGGTTGGGATCGAATTCATTCGGTTCCCAGTTAAGAGCCAGAAGGCCTCATAAAGGTAACTGCATCTGGCAACCAGCCGTGCTAAGATGCACATAGCATGCTGGAATTAGAAGAATGCAAAGAGACAGCATGATCACTAATAAAGCAGTACTAGGTACTGATCTTAAAAGCAAAGCAGCTTATCTATTTGCTATGTAGGGCTATCTTAGTCTTATGATAGCTACAGAGAGGGGGTGCAAGTATTCTTGACGCCTCCGGGGCATCCAGCAAGCCGCCGGCATGCCGGAGCTCGCTCCAGCATAGATTCTGGCATTAGAACAGACAATTTTCAAAAGTCAGTTAGATACCAGGATGGCGGCCGCCGGCACAACGGCGGCACGCCGGCAAGGAGCGGCGGCTCCGGCAGCCGGAGGATGCCAGGTTGGTGACTGGGATAAGGATGGTACAGGTAGTATCGGGTTGCCGGCAGTATATGCCGGCACTCCGGTGATCGACCGGCAAGCGGACGATTAGATAGGAGTAGGAGAGCCGCCGGTAGTAGCCGGCGGCAGCCGGCAGTCCCTCGGTACACGGGGGGCTGGCGGCAAGGGTAGGGAAGTCACCAAGAGGGAGGCATGTATTGCCGACAGTAGAGGCGGCAAGAGACCGGCACCCGGATAGATAGAGAGACAGGGGGAGGGGGGAAGGAATGCAGGAAGTACCGTCAGGGTTCCAGACATCCTTCCCCCTCCCTGAGAGGGTGTACCCATGATAGAGACAGGCTCTAACATCCATAAGCAGGGGTCACTAGGGACCGGGAGCAGGTAGCCCAAGGGAGGGCTAGGGAACACCCAAGAGGGGGGGGGGAGACTCCCCTATGCAGAACTACACTAGTAACTAACCTTATAGGACACTATGAAGGTATATGTACCAGAGCGGACTGCACAGGGAAGCTCGGGTAGCCCTACTCATCCACCCTAAGGAGGATTTGTAGGACAGGGGACAGATGAGTATAAACTAACCTAAGCATAGGCTAGGCTATACAAGAGATAGGTGGGGAGGGAGAAGAGAGAGGTCTTCCCAGGAAGGGTTTCTGTACCAGAGCGGCCACTAAGGGAAGGGAGGACACTCCCTAACCTAAGATCAGGCTGATCGGCTAAAACGGTGCAAGAGTACAGTTTCAGCATGGAACAGAGAAACCTTCCTAACCCGACCTAGAGCAGGGCTAAAAGTCCTGAACTAGGTAAGGAAGAAGACATATCGCTATAGCAGGGAAGTCATAGACTATCCTAGCCATAGAGGTAGGCTAGCCTAACCTCACTCTCAGACGCAATCCTAAAGGGGGTTCATTCCTTTAGGGAGGACTGAGAGGCGATATATATACTCTATTAGACAATTAATCCCTTTACTCAGAAAAGGGATCAAGGCTAAATAGAGGGAATGCCAAGGCAGGGGATGAAGGAAGCATATAGGGGTCCTAAGGTTAGGTTAGGCTAGAAAGAATCACTGACTAGCCTATCCCCTATATGGTCCCTGAAGGCGAAAACATTTGCATCACTAGTCAAAAGTATTGTAAATTAATAATGCCACTATCTTCATAACTTAGTCTAGGATCACTAATAAATCATGCATGAACACTTGTATGTAGGCTCCTGGCCTGGGGGCTATAGTAGCCGACTGGTATAAGGTCAATCGATGACCGATAAAAAGCGTCAAAACACGATATAAAAGTTCCTAGCTATGAAGACTAAATAAACTAATGTATTCGATTAGTATATAATGCCGGAAGCGTTGTTGTGGCTAACTAAATAAGACATGCAAAACAACAACGACGCCATAAAATGGCGGGTCCGGTAGAGGCACAGCTCTGCCACAAAACATCAATTATTTCGCAAAATAATATTTACTTTACGGCCAGAGCTTAATTAAACAATACTGGAACCTTGTACTCAACTTTCCAGAAGAAGGCGAGGCTGAAGGTAACGACATAGCGAAGATGCAAAGCGATAAAGTTAACACAAGGGAAAATCCGTCTCAGTAGGGCAGCTACTAAACAAAGGATAAAGACGCGCGTGACGTCATTAGAGCAATGGCGTCCGTTTGTTTACGTCTCGAGTATCAGTAGTAGCCACGAGTGAGATTAGCTGTGGAACGGCTCCCAGCTATTCTCAGCCCTTACACACCGAAGCATTAACTCTGTTCGGGGTGGAGATAGCTATGTGGCACGTTCAGACATGCGTGTCCCCTGTTGTATTACGATGTCTTAAAGGGAAACCTTTGAGATACTCGCTCCAGAAGTTAGAATTCTGTGATAACCTGTGGTTAAATTCTCTGGGAATATCTTAGTAGTCTTATACCCAAGGAAGCTACCAAACAGGAACCTTCCATCAGGACGCCATGGCTTGAGCCCAAAAATGTTATTATCCACTTTGAAAGTGAAAGATACATTTTGCCATATTAGGGCCTCCTCACATAACAGGGGATTTCTTCTATTTAAACAACCTCGCTAATTAGCTAGTGGATGAACTCACTTTGAAAAGACTGCTATATTATGAATAAAAAAAAATACAGTACAGGTGTACGATCATCGGCATACAGTAATCCTTCGCCATATCGCGATTCACCTATCGCTACTTCAGTAAATAGCGGATTTATGATTATATGTAAATCGATAGCGTAGACTCCTCTGTATATCGCAGGTTCCTAAGGGCTGATAACTTTTATATTTGTCTTGTTTTAATTACATTTTGTTAGACAGTAGTAATGCTATAGTTGGCTGTCCAAAGCACTTCACATAGTGAATTTTAGTCATGATTAAATTGTACCTACTTTTGAACCACCTATTTTACCTCTGTTCATATTTCATTTCTTCCCTCTCACTGTCCAACCTCTTTCAACTTCTAATCATGGTACATCTGCGGAGTTTTCCTGCTCAATTGTATTGTTGCTGTATGTCCTCCCTGGCTCTTGTACTGGGTCATATGACTCAAATTCCACAAATAACAGCAAGTATAAATGAAAAGCAGGTCAGTAATATGGATACATAACACACACATAACATAATATGTACTCCCACACTACTGTACTTACATAACACCACTGTAAAAACCAATTGCATGAAAATTATATTTTTCAAGACTCCGAAATTTAGTTGTGAAACGTTTTATTTTTCTTAACTGTCACGTTTTCACACAAAAGTTCTATAAGCACTATAATCTATACTGTCCTGCAACCCAATCTCTAAGCCAAGTAATTGACAAGGATGTTATCATGTGACGCCCTAATGCTCTTATCAGTACGGTACCAGTTGGGTACCATATCCTTATTGATTACATTCTGATTATCATCATCAGTTTATCTATTTTATTTACAGGACCATTCCTGTTACATATAATAATATCTAAGAAAAATAACCTTATTGGTGTTTATATTTATATATTAAAATCTTTGGGAAATTAATATAGTAATATAAATGACTATACATACTGTATATAATACAATTAAAAAGCTGCAGATTTAATTCTATTAACAATTATATAATATCAACAAACATTGTAATGTTATAATTCAACTTTTATAAGACATAAATTTTGCCTTGTACTTTATAATTTACTGTAGATTTCTGAAAGGGACCTTCCAAAATAACATGTCCATTTTACTGGATATTTCATTTGCCTAAGTCAAGTACTGAATAGTAATGTGTTATATTTTGATTCAATGTTCAGTGGCCACTTTCCTCTTGGTAAGGGTTGATGAGACTCTTTAGCTATGGTAAGCGCCTCTTCTAGGAGAAAGACACTCCAAAATCAAACCATTGCTCTCTAGTCTTGGGTAGTGTCATAGCCTTTGTACCATAGTCTTCCCCTGCCTTGGGTTAGAGTTCTCTTGCTTGAGGGTACACTAGGGCACGCTATTATATCTTGTTTCCCTTCCTCTTGATTTTATGAATTTTTTATAGTATATATATGATAGATCTAATTTAATATTGTTAACTACCTTAAAATATTTTATTCTGATTATTATTACTTCTCTTGTAGTTTATTTACTTCCTTGTTTCCTTTCCTCAATGGGCTATTTTTCCCTGTTGGAGCCCTTAGGGTTATAGCATCATGCTTTTCCAACTAGGGTTGTTGCTTAACTAATAATAATAACAATAATAATAGAATCAATTCTGAATTACCTTTTATATCAGACACTTTCCAATAAAATGTTATTTTGATTATAAAATAAATTTTTGAATATACTTACCCGGTGATTATATAGCTGCAACTCTGTTGCTCGACAGACAACTCTACGGTAAAAACTCGCCAGCGATCGCTACACAGGTTGCGGGTGTGCCCAACAGCGCCATCTGTCGACCAGATACCCAGTTCTCAATGTAAACAGAGACTCAATTTTCTCCTCGTCCCACTGCGTCTCTATTGGGGAGGAAGGGAGGGTCATTTAATTTATAATCACCGGGTAAGTATATTCAAAAATTTATTTTATAATCAAAATAACATTTTTCAATATTTAACTTAGCCGGTGATTATATAGCTGATTCACACCCAGGGGGGTGGGTAGAGACCAGCAATATATGTTTACACTTTTATGAGCTAAGAGTTTTTATTTCATTTTAGAAGCTATCAAAATAACAAAAACTAAATAAATAGGTACCTGGTAAGGAAGTCGACTTGAACAATTACTCTGCCTTTTAAGTACGTCTTCCTTACGGAGCCTCGCGATCCTCTTAGGATGCTGATCGACCCCTAGGATCTGAAGTATCAAGGGTTGCAGCCCATACAACAGGACCTCATCAAAACCCCTAATCTAGGCGCTCTCAAGAAATGACTTTGACCACCCGCCAAATCAACCAGGATGCGAAAGGCTTCTTAGCCTTCCGGACAACCCAAAAAACAACAATAAAAACATTTCAAGAGAAAGATTAAAAGGGTATGGAATTAGGGAATTGTAGTGGTTGAGCCCTCACCCACTACTGCACTCGCTGCTACGAATGGTCCCAGTGTGTAGCAGTCCTCGTAAAGAGACTGGACATCCTTTAGATAAAAAGACGCAAACACTGACTTGCTTCTCCAATAGGTTGCGTCCATTATACTTCGCAGAGATCTATTTTGTTTAAAGGCCACGGAAGTTGCGACAGCTCTAACTTCGTGTGTCCTTACCTTAAGCAATGCTTGGTCTTCCTCACTCAGATGTGAATGAGCTTCTCGTATTAACAGTCTGATAAAGTAGGATAAAGCATTCTTTGACATAGGCAAGGATGGTTTCTTAACTGAACACCATAAAGCTTCAGATTGGCCTCGTAAAGGTTTAGTTCGCTTTAAATAGAACTTAAGAGCTCTCACAGGGCATAAGACTCTTTCTAGTCCAAGGTTTCTTGCGAGAAACACCTTCCGAAGACGAGGTATAAATGGGCTCTCTCGTCTTAGTTAGGTAGGAGCGATCTTGGGTAGATACGCCCGGTACCACGGAGGGAACGTCTGTTCGCTGATTAAAGCCTCTCGAACCCATTTGTCGTACGACATTGCTTCTCCCCTGGACTTGGGAGCTTGCAAGAGGTCCCGGACTAGGAGGACGACAGGCACGAACAGACAAACCCTCAAGCGCAACACTATCCACAACACTATCACTCGGCACTTTAGCACTTCCCACTGCACTTTTGCACTTAAGCTCCTTTACATCCGCCATGAGCTGATTATGGTCACTAGCAAGGGACTCAACTCTCTCACCCAGAGCCTGGATGGCACGCATCATATCAGCCATCGATGGTTCCTGAGTGCCAGGAGGGGGGTTAGGAGCAACCACTACCGGGGAAGGAATAGGTTGTGGGGCATGAGAAGAGGATATATCAATAGAACGAGAAGAACTTCTCCTAACTCTATCTCTCTCTAGCCTACGTGTATACTTTTGAAATTCGATAAAATCGAATTCCGAAAGGCCAACGCACTCCTCACACCGATCTTCCAATTGACAGGTTTTATCCCGACAATTGGAACAAACAGTGTGAGGGTCGATAGAAGCCTTCGGAAGACGCCTTGAACAGTCCCTAGCATTGCACTTCCTAAATTTGGGGACTTGTGAAGGGTCAGCCATTTTGAATTGGTCAAAGGGAAATTCAAAAAACTATCAAAAAGTCATCAACAAAGAATCCATTATCAAAAAGAGTTCAAGGATTTGTGTGAAGAGAAACCTTGCACAGCGAAAGCTCAAAACTAGAATAAAGTACTTCACCAATTAGATGTGAAAAAACTCCAGTTTAGCAACAGCGAGTAAGTACGTCTTGTCGACACCTCGACAGAGAGAAAATTGAGTCTTTGTTTACATTGAGAACTGGGTATCTGGTCGACAGATGGCGCTGTTGGGCACACCCGCAACCTGTGTAGCGATCGCTGGCGAGTTTTTACCGTAGAGTTGTCTGTCGAGCAACAGAGTTGCAGCTATATAATCACCGGCTAAGTTAAATATTGAAAAATTAATATACCATAACGAAGTTGAGGCATTTCTTACAAATTCTGTCTCAATTAAAATTTATCTTCCAAGTGATTTGGTTTCCAATAATTGGAGGAAATTATAAGTGGCTTGTAAAAACTTATTTCCTTTGCTTTCTTACAAAGTAAATGCAAACGTTGCAATGCAATTAACTGCTCTTAATAAGGAAAGCTCCTTAGAGCAATTACCTGTGGTAAGGAAGAATTAGCAAACAAGATACTAAAAGAATTGACTTTACAACGATCATCATCATTAATGTTTTTCCATCACCTTTGCCCTACATGAGGTTAGATATGAAAGCGGTTACTGTATTTCTGCATTCTTTACTTGCGTGCACTTTCCGCTGAGTTCTCATCTAGTCTAGGTCTTCATTAACCACATTCTCCTATATTTACTTGATTTTCCTCCTAGTCCTCATTAGGATACTTCCATACCTGGTCCTCCCTCCTACATATCATACCCAAACAACCTTCATTTATTTCCTAGTAGCTGGACTCCACAATTCTCTGCCATAGAGAAAGATAGCTTAGTTAGGTACTTTATAAACAAATTCCTATTTTAATCAAGATAACCAAAACACTTCCATGAAATCACATGGTTTCACTAGACTCTCCTTCACCTTCTTTCCTTAATAGTAAGGTCTGCTTATAGTAAAGACCTATCTATATTACTAAATAGGACCAGAAGACTTATTGAAGTGATTCACCTTGATATAAATTCAATCCTGCAATATAGAAAAAATGGGGCTCATCATAACTAATCATAACATAGGACCATCAAGCTTAACTACTTTACTTGAAGGGCTGTTATTCTGGTCCTATACAGCAAGGGAATCCTACTCTCTACAGGACTCCACAGCCATTTTATCATGTTTGTTCAAAAGCATTCATCATTTCACACCGCATATTGCTCGTTTATTGTTAAATCGACACTATTGAAGCACTTACAGAACAAGGAAGTCTTCAGTTTCCTCTTGAAAGCCTTAATATCTTCAATCTTTCAAGATGTATTGTGGGAGCGTATTGTATAGTCTCAGGGCTGCATATTTAAAGGCTCTAGAGCCTACAGTAGACATATATCTAGGTTCCAATAATTTGAAACCATCTGTAACTATCCTCGTGTCAACATGATTTGTTGGCTGCACAATATGTAGCAATTCTCTTAGATATTTTGGACAAATGTAGGCTACTGTACATTACTTGTGAAAATAATTTATAGATCATTACAGACAATTTATGTAAAATCCATGAAAAAGAAAACAAAAAACAAAAAATATAGTTAGACATCAAGTTGACTTTTGTTCTCAGTAAATGTCGAGAGAAACAAAATTAGATACACAAACACTACTTCACCTTAAATGCAAATGTAAAAGAAAGAACACTCAACTCAGAGGAATAATAAAAATTAAGAGAGGAGAAATGAAGATTAAAGCAAAATACATAAACCATGGAAACTAGGGCAGCTAAAATTTTATTGAATGATAAAGCACGCTGCTAGAAGGTACTCGCCAGAGATTCTTCACTGAATACAAACACAAATTATCTTATTAACTAAATTGAATCCACTTCACTGTAAGCCACCAGGACAGTATTTATGGTAAAACTCTTACATAAAAATGTTCTGTAATTATATGAAAACACCGATATTTCCATTGCTAAATTCAAAGTACATTTAATTATCTTAAATCCTTTAAAATATTATAAATAGCATTTTATTTAAAGATTTGTTTATATATAATATTTAGTAAAAGCTAAATAATGACACTATTCTATTATGATTTTCATCTGTCAACATTGGTATTTAACAGAAATAGTACTTTCACAAATGCCTTGAGGTGACCACTCAAAACTTCATCCTTTGATTATAAAGAAATATATTTAATTGCCTTTTCAATATCAGTTACACTACTCCCACAGGCATGAACATTTCACTTCTGTATAATTATAAAAGGGATTTTGACGAAGGAAAAATCTATTTCTGGGCGAGGAACCTGTGTCGCCCAGTGAAATGCTCCTCTAGCACCATTTCTAAGGCATAGTTATTGCTGAATATACCAGAGAAAAAAAAAAAAAAGAGATGCATGGAATCCCGGAATAAACCTAGCTCGCTCACTCTTGAGTGTCGGTATAGAAAACTGGGGCGTGATTAAACCACGACCATATATCCCTCACCAATTAGACCTCTCCTTCATCAACAAAGCTCCATGATGAAGTAACTTGAGATTTCAATATCTTTCTTAGTAAAATGGCAAATATTTACTGTCCATTGCAGATAGTCAGATTTCTGTTTTACAGGAACCATACGATATTTCATGTCACTGATATAGGTATGAAGTGGTTGATCACGACCCCTTACTTCAGCGAGTGATGGTTATTAGGCTCCAGTCTACCAGCTCTGTTTTTTTATCGGAATTCAGTGATTGTAAAAAACCAGACAAGATCACGGAAATGCGATTGTTTTGAAATAGAAGGACCTGAAGTGTAAGAGGCTCATGTAGAGTTAATCAACTCCATCAGTGTTTTGAACAATAGTAATCCTTACTGACTAGTCCACTAGAACTGGTTGGGAAAACTTGATGAGTTAGCCTACGGTTCAAAACAGGACAGGCTGGGCTAGAATCAAAGCCTTTCCCCAAAAAAACTCACTGGTCTTAGATTTAACAAATAAAGCAGAGATAAAAATCTTAAGAAGCTAATTCAAAACCCATAAGTTCAATAATAGCTAGAAGCATTATCATCTCGTCACAATAATTAATTAGCTAAATCTTCTCTGGATTTTCCCGAAGAATTTAACGTTACTTTTCTCTAAGTTTGGACCTATTAACATGGTCATCTACCATATGAACATACCTCTCTGTAAAAGGATCAGTAAGCAATTACATTCTTCACAATAATTATTTGAATCACAATATTCTGTCTCGACAAACAAAGAGAATGAAAATCATAATCTCCATGCAGTCATTTTGAACAACTCTCAGGTAGTAGGTTGCCCAAGGAACCAGCAACCCATCCAGATACTACCAATAGAGAGTTACCGGGCCTTCGACTGGCTAGATAGTAATACCTTGGATCCCTCTCTGGTTACAGCTAATATTTCTTTTGCCTGCACATACACCAAATAGTTTGGTCTATTCTTTACACATTCTCCTCTTTCCTCATACAGCTGACAACACTAAGATAAAAAAAAAATTCTTCTTCACTTAATGGATTACAGCTGTAATTGTTCAGTGGCTACTTTCTACTTGGTAAGCATAGAAGAGGCTCTTGAACCATGGTGAGCAGCTCTTCTAGAAAGACACTCCAAAATCAAACCATTGTTCTCTAGTCTTGGGTAGTCTCATTGCTTCTGTGTCATGGTCTTCCACTGTCTTGGGTTAGAGTGCATGAAGGCACACTATTCTATGTTTCCTTATTTCCTTTCTTCACTGGGCTCTTTTTCTCTATTGGAGCCCTTGGGCTTATAGTATCCTGCTTTTCCAACTATAGTCCATTTCTTTTAGCGATGCATATTTGCACCGACTCGCAGCAGTGCCCTTTTAGCTCGGAAAAGTTTCCTGATCGCTGATTGGTTAGAATTATCTTGTCCAACCAATCAGCGATCCGGAAACTTTTCCGAGCTAAAAGGGCACCGCTGCGAGTCGGTGCAAATATGCATCGCTAAAAGAAATGGACTATAGGGTTTTGGCTTAGCTAGTAGTAGTAGTAATAATAATAATAATAATAATAATAATAACTACTAACGAATCCAAAAACATCTTTTATTATTATTCATAAACGAGGTCGATGAGAAAACTGAAAAAACAATGAGGTTATAGTGTACCCAGTACGAGGTTATTACCATTACTCTCCAGATTATCACCAGTACTATATTAGAGGACTAAGCCTATTGAAGGAAAAGAATAAAGGAGATTTTTAGATTTTGGGTACACTGTAAGTCGATATAAAACCAAGCTTCGAGAGAAAAACAATATGAACATCAGGGGAGTTTCATAAAAATTTCAAATTTTAAATGTCAAAATAAGTAATCTATGAAAATTGCCATGTAATGAGGATGAGTGAGCTTCGTAACTGCCTCTTTTACAAAATCCAGGACCATCCTCAAAACCTTACACTATAGTCCATTTCTTTTAGCGAGGCAGATTTGCACCGACTCGCAGCGGTGCCCTTTTAGCTCGGAAAAGTTTCCCGATCGCTGATTGGTTGGAAAAGATAATTCTAACCAATCAGCGACCGGGAAACTTTTTCGAGCTAAAAGGGCACCGCTGCGAGTCGGTGCAAATATGACTCGCTAAAAGAAATGGACTATAGTTTATAAATGTAAGGCTACCAGGTACTGAAGGTAAGGGGGTGAAGGTCCTGCGAGGGTAAAGGCCTCTACCAAAGTTATGCTGAATGATGCACTCTTGGTTAGTTTAGGCAAGGACATTCCACATGAATACCACTGTCACTACCCAGAGTTTAGTGTTGCATTTTTCCTTATAATGTTTAGTGATTATATACATAAACTATATATTTTTCCAGTAGCTTCTTATGTTTGCAGCACATTTTAATATTTCTGTTAGCACCATTCACTCATCATTTTTCTAGCCCAACCAAAAAATCAGGTTTTCTGAATTGCACAGTAACTGTTATAACTATTGAATGTATGGAATGAAAAAGTGGTTCGACAGCAATATCAGACAAAAACACACTGACTACATAAGCATATCCTAGAATATAATAAATAAAATTACCCATCCAGAAGGGAAATTAATATAGTTAGACTCAATAATGTCAAGACTATATATCGAAATTAAACCACATCACAAGTAGAATGCTAGGAAAGTGAATGTAGTGAAAGTAAGAAACTCTAGGCAACCTAGGTGTTAAATCTTTACCCGTGTGCCGTCACAATGAACATCGAAACTTTAGGTTTCACCTCACCTAAACTAGGATGTTGTAAGCTTATTGAACATTTCTCCTAACCTAAACTAGGATGCTGTGAGCTTCCTCACTGAACATCTTAGGTTAGGTTGGATTTATGAATTTGGTCTATATATCCTAGTACTGGGTATTTGTATTACGATAAACACAACACTACTATGAACGACGCCATAGAAAATGAGATGGAAAACCCCATTTTCTATGTGTTCGGAACTCCTAGCAAACAAAGGCTCCAGTGTTTTGACTGTGTTTCATTACTGTTACTCGGTTTTGATTATGGTGACTTTTCTTTATTACACCGACGGAAACCAAGTTTAAAAAGTTAAGGGATGTGTGTATGATAACAGTCACCTGTATGTATGATGATGGCTGACTAAGAATACAGCAGTTAAAGGGGCGGTCGCAAGGGGGCATTAGCCCCCCTCGTTAGGCAAGTAGGTAAGGACACGGCTTGTAGGTTAGGTTAGGTGGGGAAGTTTAGGTTTAATGATGTCCATTTTCTATACACTTGGGAGCAACTGGCCACTGATACACAAAGGCTCCAAAGTTAATCTAAATATCAACACAATTAGACAAGTACACTATATTTTAAGATGCGTCGAACGTAATTAATGACGATACTGTGTACCAAGTGCAAAGCCATTGGTTTTTAGTTATGGTAATCGACCCATAACACAATAACTATGGATTTTAGTCAGGAATCAATTTAAAAAACGTTCAAAACACCACAAAATACATTAGAAACAAGTCTTTATTTACTACAAACCTTTTATTGCAACATTATATAATTTTACCTTCAAAATACCAAGGCTCATTGCAAGAACAACAGGAGCCTTTGTAGGGTGACGGCCAGATCCCGTAGAAAACGGGAATATTCTGAACTGTGGCCGTCGCTCTAAAAATGATTTTGGCGGGAGAAGCTAACTTAAAAAACCCTCGGACCCCCCCTTTCACAACAGTTTCCTTACCTACGAGTACGACGGGAGAAGCTAACTTAAAAAACCCACCTAACCTATGCTAAAAGCCGTGTCCTTACCCAGGGGGGCTGCACCCCCCCGGACCCCCCCTTACACAACATATTTAAGATTCGTAGACCATTTCCAAACGTTTTTATTCTATACAAGATAACAGTCGGAGCGATGATAAGCAAATTAGGACGCTTGGCCATAGCGCTACAAACTACCCGAACAACAATCTAACCTAACACAGTCACTATCCTAATCTAGTTTAGGGTATCGTAACCTTTTATAATGCAATTTCAATCCCGAGACTATTTCCCAATCTTCAAACACAAGAGGCCAAGATAGACTAACCTGTTCTCATTCAGTGATAACGGGGCCTGCACTGCAGTAAAGGCCTGGCCTACAATTGCTCTACCGTCAGCAAATTAAGTGCTTCCTGCTTAACAATGAGAGGAAGATGGTTAACCAAAATGACCTTTTTGCAACCGAGTCGTGGGTCTCGCACATATCTCCCAAATTAACCATTCTGACTTCTAAATTTAACCTTCGTCCCTTTTACAACTGTTTTGGCCAAACTTTACTAGGCAACTGTGATTACTTACTGGTAAAACTAAAAAGTAGACTTTAGCAGCAAAGTAGATTTGGGTTGACCCGAAAATTGACAGGTCCTGCCTTCTGCTTTTTCAATTCTGAAGTTTGGTATTTGATAGTATTTCAGAGCCCAATGTTTACGCTGAACTGTCATTCATGTGACAGGTGTGCTGTTCAGTGTGCACTTTACAAACAAAAATATCTTAATCGTATAATATTTTCACTGATTAATTTGTGAGATAACAGCAATTTATAATATTTATTATTTATAATAAATATTATTAGAGTTTTTCTGGTAAAATTGTTAAAATATTATAAAATTATTTACATAACGCGAAGTACTGTGAAAGAGAACGACGCCATTGAGTTCTGGGTTACGTACTGAAAGAACACACGGTAACGTAATACCAGTGACGCACTTTTAGCCAGGGTTGCATATTTAATTACAAGTGGGTTCATGTGCATATCGTCGTACTCCAATGCATGTTTTAACCACCATTACTTCTTTTTAAGCAAGCCATTCGTCTCTTTTGCAATGTCTTGGGTTAAATAGATACATTGCGATATAGAAATTAAGGATATATTATTATTTAATTATTTATAAATGGTTAGTTTGTTACAAGTGGGTTCATGTGCATATCGTCGTACTCCAATGCATGTTTTAACCACCATTACTTCTTTTAAGCAAGCCATTCGTCTCTTTTGCAATGTCTTGGGTTAATTAGATACATATAGATATAAAAATTCAGGACATATTATTATCTAATCATTTATAAATGGTTAGTTTGTGACAGATTTTAGAAAGTTTGTACAAAAACTCGAACTCAAATGAATCTCTTGTGTCACAGAGATGAGGTTCGTGTGAGAGCATATTATGTATACACACCCATTTTTACATTTTTGACATTCCTATAGTTTATTGCAATATTCTCTCATTGTTACTACTTTTTAAATCAAAGAACATGACCAAGACTAATGAATTTGAAACGTGGTTATATTGATGTTATTAAAAAAAGGATGATTGACACTCGCCTTTATTATTATTATCATTATTATTATTATTATTGTTGTTGTTGTTGTCTATAAAACTCGTATGAAAAGATATTAGTTGATAAGTAAACTCGAAC
>NC_090759.1:76328680-76416180 GCF_036898095.1 Palaemon carinicauda
CTTTCGGTATTTTTGCTGGTTTCGAAGAATATAGTAAAATTTATTGTTATGTCATGCTAGATTTTTACTCTTGTGGCGAACCCAAACCCGGATAAGAGAGGAGGGCTGTGATTTGGGTTTCGAGCCCATGCCTTGAAAGAATAGAGAAAATTAATACTGATTTGATAGTCTAGTACAGTGTTAAACAGGCTTAACAGTCTAGTAGAAATGTTGAACAGATTTAAAAGTCTGTAAATGTTGAACAGATTTAACAGTCTACCTAAAGTGTAAATGTTTAACAGATTTAACAGTCTAAATGTTGAACAGATTTAACAATCTACCTGAAGTGTAAATGTTTTAACAGACTAAACAGTCTGTAAATGTTGCACAGATTTATAAGTCTGTAAATGTTGAACAGATTTAACAGTCTGTAAATGTTGAACAGATTTAACAGTCTGTAGATGTTGAACAGATTTAACAGTCTGTAAATGTTGAACGGATTTAACAATCTACCTGAAGTGTAAATGTTGAACAGATTTAACAATCTACCTGAAGTGTAAATGTTGGACAGACTTAAGTCTGTAAATGTTAGACAGACTTAAGTCTGTAAATGTTGAACAGATTTAACAGTCTACCTGTAGTATATATGTATATATATATATATGATCATATATATATATATGATCACGTTCCCATTATTCCTCGAAGAGCTCAGCTCTCCCCGTCCCTCGTAGGGGGGAGGGAGTAGTCATACCCTGATGAAAGGAGATGCGTGTGTGAGCATATCCATCTAAATCTTTTATCGTCAATTTAGACGAGGTCGCATACAGTCATTAAAAGAGAAGATGAAAGAAGCTGGGAAACCAAATTGAGAAAGACCAGAGATTCAGACAGAGAGGTCAACAGACAAGTCCCGCAAAGACTGTGAATTCTAGAAGTCTCTATAAATAGTAAAACTTCATTGATTAAATCGTGTCGACACAAATACCTAGGGTCACTTGCAAGACGTTCTAGTATGTATTTCATACTAGTGCTAGACTTATATTGTCTTCTTTCTTTCTTTGTCTGTCGCTCATGAATGGCAGAGGCAAGAGACAGCGACAGTGCCATAGAGACTGACCATATATACACATGATCAGCGCCCAAGCTGCCTCTCCACCCTAGCTAAGTATTCTTTTAACCCTGGCTAAGACTAGGGAGGGCCAGGCAATAGCTGCTGATGACTCAGAAGGTAGACTTATATGCTCTCCCAAACCTACTATTCTTAACTCACTAGGATGGTGAGGTTGCAGACTCTACAAGAAACTATGGACCTTGAGCGGATCTCGAACCCCAGTTCAGCAAAAGCCTTAGCTGGACAATGGCCTAGAGACTGACCATATATGCATATGATCAACGCCCAAGCCGCCTATCCACCCAGGTTAGGGCCAGGGAGAGCCAGGAAATGGCTGATGGTGACTCAGCAGGTAGACATATAGGGTCCACCAACATACCTTATCCTTATCTCACAAGGATGGTGAGATTGTAGACACCATAAGAAACCACCGAACTTGTGTCAGTCTCGAACCCCAGTTCAGCATATCACCAGGCAGGGACGTTTCCAATAATGCCCAACAGAAGAGAAATGTAAACTATGAAACACAAGGTCTAAATGTCTAACAATTTATTTCAGATTAGCCCAGGATTGTGTTGACACGGGCTCTTGCTCATAAAATATCCCATAAACATGTTCCTAAAGTCTTTTCCTTACAATGATCTCCATTTGGAGGGATGGCCAGTGCTTACAGTGTAGCGTGTGTTTCCACTGTGGTGTCTCATGGAGCCTAGCTGCTTTCTGTAATTTGATCTTATCTCAACTGTCTAAATTCTTCAGCTCTGATTCATAAATAAGGATGATAATGATAATAATGATGATAGTCATGTTTATAATGTTAATGATTATGATGATAATGATAACATTGATAATGATATTGGTAGTATTAAATTATCAATAATACTATTATTATTATTATTATTATTATTACTTGCTAAGCTACAACACTAGTTGGAAAAGCAAAATGTTATAAGCCCAAGGGCCCCAACAGGGAAAATAGCCCAGTGAGGAAAGGAAATAAAGAAAAATAAAATATTTTAAGAACTGTAACAACATCTAAATAAATATTTCCCGTAAGAACTATAAAAACTTTAACAAAACAAGAGAAAGAGAGACCAGATAGAATAAGCACTAGTGTGCCTGAGTGTACTACTACTAAATGATAATACTAATACTAGTAGTAATAATACTAATTAATGATAATATTAAGAAGTGGCAACGTGAACTACTAGGCAAAAGCCAAGGCCAAACAGATAAGCAATATTAAACACGTCACGTTGTCAATGATAACGTTAACACTGTGTTACGCATTCCTCGCTCAAAGTTGAAAAAATATACAGATCCTCTGGCCTTAGACCACACACACACACACACACACACACACACACACACACACACACACACACACACAAGACCCTTCTTTTCAGTGGTTTAAAAAGCTGTATTGATAATTTAGCTGGCAGAAAGAAATCATGATTTTTTTTCGAAAATCCTTTTTTTAATGTTTTTAAAAAGCTGTAATAAAACTTCTTTTCAATGTTTTAAAAAAGCTGTAATAAAACTTCTTTTCAATGTTTTAAAAAAGCTGTAATAAAACTTCTTTTCAATGTTTTAAAAAGTCTGTGTTGATAATTTATCCAACAGAAAGAAATTATAATTTTTCAAAATACCATTTTTTTAATGTTTTTAAAAAAGCTGTATTGATAATTTAGCAGACGGACAGAAACCATAATTTTTCAAAAACCCTTTTCTCAATGTTTTTAAAAACTGTATCGATAATTTAGCACACAAAGAAACGCTAATTTAATAAAAGAAAACTTCTTTTCAGTGGTTTAAAAAGCTGTATTGATAATTTAACAGGCAGAAAGAAATTATAATTTTTCAAAATACCTTTTTTTTAAAGTTTTTAAAAAGCTGTATTGATAATTTAGCAGACGGACAGAAACCATAATTTTTCAAAAACCCTTTTCTCAATGTTTTAAAAATTTGTACTGATAATTTAGCATACGGACAGAAACCATAATTTTTCAAAAACCCTATTTTTATTGTTTTTAAAAAGCTGTATTGATAATTTAGCACACAAAGAAACGCCGATTTAAAAAAAGGGGAAAATTTTCAATGTTTTAAACATTTGTTTTGATAATTCACACACATAAAGACCCATGTTTTTAGTGTTTTAAAAAGACTTAGTGATAATTTAGCAGACAGAAAGAAACGCTTATTTAAAAAAAGAATGATTTTCAGTGTTTTAAAAAATTATATTGATAATTTATCAAAAGGAAAGCAATTATAATTTTTCAAAAACTATTTATATTCAGTGTTTTTAAAAATTATTTGTTGATAATTTAGCAGACAGAAAGAAACACTGATTTAAAAAAAGAGAAAAATTCTTTTCAGTGTTTTAAAAACTGTATTGATAATTTAGCAAACAGAAAGAAACTAATTTTTCAAAAACTTTTTTTTTCAATGTTTTTAAAAAGTTGAATTGATAATTTATCAAGCAGAAAGAAATTATAGTTTTTAAAAAACTCTTTTTCAATGTTTTTAAAAAAGATTTATTGATAATTTATCAAACAAAAAGAAATGATTTTGTCAACAAATTTTTACATTTTTAAAAAGATTTATTAATAACTTATCAAACAAAGCCGATTTGAGGAACAAGGAGAATTTGTCAAAAACTCTTATTTTCAATGTTTTGAAAAGATATTTTATCAAACACAAAGAAACGATAATTTTTCCAAAAGCCTTCTTTTCAGTGTTTTAAAAATGTGTATTGATAATCTATTAAACAGAAACAAATGCTGTAAATTTGTCAAAAACACGTTTTTTCAATGTTTTTAAAAAACATGTATCAATTCAGAATTCATTGAAACATTTTTCATTTATGTTAGTTCCATATTCAATAGTAATATTTATAAGAAAAATAGAAGAGAGAGAGAGAGAGAGAGAGAGAGAGAGAGAGAGAGAGAGAGAGAGAGAGAGAGAGAGAGAGAGAGAGAGAGAGAGAGAGAGAGTCTGAAATCAATCGTATAAGATAAAGTTTAATATTAACAGTATATATGGACATCGAATAAAAACAATAATAATATACATAAAACACTGCCATTGCTGAAGTAATTTTGATAACCACTCTAAACTTAATAATAGTTAAGTTGATTATACTGATAACATTTCATCGTTTAAGTATTTTATTTTTCTTAAAAGACGAAGTCTTCAGAGAAAAACAAGGATTATTATTATTATTATTATTATTATTATTATTATTATTATTATTATTATTATTTTATTATTATTATTATTATTATTATTATTATTATTATACGAAGAAGAACAATATGTATTTACGTCAACCGCAGTTGTGATATAGTTAAGGTTAGGGAGAATATAATTAAATCTACAAAGGAATTCTTTCTCATAGTTATTTTCTTTGCGTCTTATCTCTATTCTTTTCGTTATCGCTATCTATGGTTGCCTAGGCTGACCGACATCCTGGGTCTTCCCTCTCATATCCGGCATTTATTTTACAGTTATAACGAGACTCGTAATTTTACGAATCTACAGAGACTATAAAGGTAATCTGGGACTTATATCAAGGAACCCTTCAATATGATATATTTTTATTATCTGGCAATTGTAAATGAATTGAATATGATTACATATGATCACTTAAATATAAGTTCGATTACTTTAATTACATGGTTTAGCAATCTAAGTCACATAATCTGTAATTGATTTTAAGTCTAATCAACGCGTAGAAATAGATGGAAAGTAAATCTTAACATCAGTGGCCCAAATGATTTAGAGGCTAAAATTGCCATTCATAGGAAAACTTTGGAAAATGCTACCACACGAATTAGAAATTGAAATATTTTTCTCGTAACTAATGATTTTATCATCAATTTTTAATAATACTGTGTTCCTTTCTGTAATAAATGAGTACAGTGGTTGAAATGCTTGCAAGAATTGTTATGAAAACCATTATAGGAGCTGAAAAATATTTATTTCCTGAGATAATATCTGCTATCAAGTCTACATTCAAGTTGAAATATTTTTTCTCGTAACTAATGATTTTATCATCAATTTTTAATAATACCGTGTTCCTATCTGTAATAAATGAGTACATTGGTTGAAATTCTTCCAAGAATCGTTATAAAAACCATCATAGGAGCGGAAAAATATTTATTTCCAGAGATGATACCTGCAATCAAGTCTACATTCAAGTAAAAATATTTTTCTCGTAACAGATGATTTTATCATCAGTTTTTGATAATGCCGTGTTCCTTTCTGTAATAGACAAGCACAGTGGTCGATGTGCTTGCAAGTATCGTTATGAAAACCATTATAGGAACTGAAAAATAATTATTTCCAGAGATAATACCTGCAATCAAGTCTACATTCAAGTTGAAATATTTTTCTCGTAACTAATGATTTTATCATCAGTTTTTGATAATGCCGTGTTCCTTTTTGTAATAGATGAGTACAATGGATGAAATGCTTGCAAGAAATAGACGAGCACAGTGGTTGATATGCTTGTGTGGAGAATTTTTTAATGGTTACGTTCTGAGTGGGAACTTAGTCCGGGAAAGTCTCCTTATAACAGTTACATAAAGTTCAACAGGGGAGGATAGGAGCACTTACTCTCGGGGCACAAACACCCTGCTAATACTTTACTGTCACAATTCACTAACCATCACTCACATACAAAAGGGAAATTTTACTGTCCAGAGGCCTAAGCACTCCACACGTAGGATTGAGAATAATTTATGGCCTACTCTAGCTTTGTCAGGTCTATAGTCCTCTCATTCTCAGGCTCTGTTCCGGCTCCGTCCCAGTGACCCCAATGAGATGCTGGACAGTTATTTTACGTTAATGTAAGGTAGACAAAATCCAAAATGGGAGCAGTGATGTAAAGTAGTTTAGAAGTTTAAAGATAAGGATCTTTACCTTCGAAGCAAATATATCAATGCAAAGTTCCTCGCTGTTACCACCTATAGACTTACTTATGTTTTCTCTTTAAATACTGGGTACTTTGTCCCGTGATTAACTATTCATTTCACACATTAAAAAAAATGAGGGAGCAAAAATACTAAAGAGGTTTAATTAACCTAATATTGATTTATTCACAAATTTACATCAAAACACAACGGACATCTTAACAAAGGCAAAAAATGGTATAAAAAGAAAGCAATTCAAAATGATGAAAATTAGTTAGTTAGACACGTGGTCTACAATAATAAAAATCCAAATGGGGTCTGGCACGTGGCCCACGTGACCCAGAGACTATGTTAATCTCAAAACGCAAAAAAATTGTATAGAAAAAAATATATACACACAATCCCACCGCACACAGTCCGAATAGTGTAATTAGCCAGGTACCCTATCAAGTTAAAATTAGTCTAAGCTAATAAAAAATGGGGAAAAACTAAATGGCCATTGATGTAGTACCTGCACTCCTTTGAAGTTTAGTCCTATGCCCGAGATAGCTGTTGACCTGGTTGTTGCACTAATTGGCACGCTGCACTCTTGCCTGGCTCACCCCAAGAATTCTCACTGTGGCTGCAACTAGGTACACCAGGGACCTCTTCTCAATCTCTCCGACCGGCAGCAACAGGACTCGTTGGTGAGACACGTTTTGGAAGAGAGAGTGGGGTGAGCCAGAATTGGCCGGGTTCAATGACCAGGCAGGTCAGCAAGCCAGGGCAGCTCCTCGTAGAATGTGGTCGACACTACGGTCGAAGAGATCACCTGGCTTCACCTTGCCAAACAAGTGACGGTCATGATGCGCATGGTAATCCATTTGGGTTGCCATATCGGGACTTAAGGACAGGGCAATATATTGTTGAAGGGAGTGCAGAGGAGGCAGGATTTTGTACTAAATACCTTAGAGAAATCTTGCTGCTCTAAGGGAGTTTATATATACAATAATCCTACCTATTCTGGCTTGCTAAAAATTAATATTTAAAATGATTAATTAGCAATGGACTGGTACGATGGGCATACATCTTAAAATTAACAAACCTTAATTGGTATTGAGAAATATAAGATGCATTAATTCAGCAGTATTGGAATTTATATAAAATGTGCAGTTTATGAATTTAATCTCGACCCATGTAGTTTAAGGAAAGAACCAACATACGCCGGGGTTACAACTAAGGCCCTCTAACGTGCGTATCTACGCTGTGACGTCACAAGCATGGCGTGCGTCACCGTCAACAAGCTTAGATTAGTCCTCCCTATATTTCGTTAAAGAAAACTAGATGTAGGAGAGAATGTTTAAGGGGTAGCTATAGTATTAGTAGAAGAGAGCTAAAAATACGATTAAAAGAAGAAGAGTGAAGAAAATTCTTCACAGCTTGCAAGAATCGTTATAAAAACCATTATAGGAACTGAAAAATATTTATTTCCAGAGATAATACCTGCAATCAAGTCTACATTCAAGTTGAAATATTGTTCTCGTAACTAATAATTTTATCATCAGTTTTTCTGTTGTTGTCGTGTTCCTTTATGTAATAGTTGAGTACAGTGGTTGATATGCTTGCAAGAATCGTTATAAAAACCATCATAGGAATGGAAAAATATTTATTTCCAGAGATAATACCTGCAATCAAGTCTACATTCAAGTTGAAATATTTTTCTCGTAACAAATGATTTTATCATCAATTTTTCAATATTGCCGGGGTCCTTTCTGTAATAGACGAGCACAGTGGTTGATGTGCTTGCAAGTATCGTTATGAAAACCATTATATGAACTGAAAATTATTTATTTCCAGAGATAATACCTGCAATCAAAGTCTACACCCAAGCTGTGGAATATTTCTCTCAGGTAGTATAGCGAGTAGCTTGAGTTAAGAAGGATAAAAGAATGGAACTGTTATCTATATCATGAATGAATCCATAGGTCAATAAATATTAATTTGTGTTAGTAATAAGCATTTTGATAATTTAAAAATTGTATAGTAATAAAATATTAATATTTTTAGAACTTGAAAGTTATATTAATGAGCTTTTTACGAAGATTAAATACAGATGAAATAAAAAGAATGACTAAAACCGTCACCTAACAACTCCAAGACAAGTGAATCATTTTGAGTAGCGACTTCCGGCACCAGTTCTTGTTGTATTTGTGTTGCGACCACAAGAGGAGGGCCCTCCTCCGTTCAAGGTTACGCCTCCTTATAGGATATACCCATGTCCTGTCTATTTTAACGTGAATTTAAGACGGCCTCAAGCTTTCAAATGGAGCCCATGATGGTTGACGAGGCCTCAAGACTAGACGATGACTTCGATAGTCGAGCCGCGGTTTGTGTGATGAACACGAAAATGAACCCCATCTTAGATGACTATTTTATATCGGACAATGTTCTTGGTCTAGGCATTAATGGAAAAGTAGTCGAGTGTTTTAGTAAAAGCGATCAACGGAAATATGCCTTGAAGGTAAGTTATTGTCCTTATATTGCCATTATATCCTTTGAGTATCCTACGGTAGGAGTCCTATCGAAGTGACTTTAGGGTTAACTCAAATCAATCGAATGGGGATTATATCTGCTTAAAATTCCTTGATATTAGCTCAATTGGGATTGATTTAATACACGATAACCTTCCTTAACTGTCAACTTCCAAGTGCAGCCCATAAAGGAAGATATTGGTTTTGAGACAATCTTCCTTAATTAAATACGAGTTAATATATGACAATGTCTAGCCCAGTATGTAAATCGTATATTTTCCCCACACCTTATCTTGTTTTTTTATTAATTTCTTGAGTTTTCCTATCCCTCATTTAAAAACTAAGGGGTAACCAGTAAGATAAGGGTGTTTTTGTGTGGTGAAACATCAAAAACAAATGGGAGCCTTTGTATATCAGCGGTCAGTTCCTCCAGCGCCCATAAAAAATGGACACCAACTAACCTAAACTCCCCCCCCCCCTTAACCTAACCTACAAGCCGTGTCCTTACCTACTTACCTAACGAGTGGGGCTAATGCCCCTTGCCAACCCCCCTTACACTGCCGTATTCTTAGTCGGTTATCATTATACATACAGGTGGCTGCAATCATACATACACCCCAACAAATGAATTGCAGCAATAGTAATGTTCAGAAATGAGTAATAAAATAAGATAACTAGTTGTAAATATACATTGCTCATGTTATTGGCATGAAATTAAAGTTCTGTTTCATAATTACCTGCGATTTATAATCACATCCCGGTACTGGTTTATGCTTCGACGTGGCAAGTAGTACATGGATATTCTGTGGACGCCATCCGCATGGGTCACTATTAAAGTATCATAATTACCTACAATATACTGTATATCACGTTCATCAAATTCATCAAATGGTCGTTGCTTCACCGTAGCTCGCTTTTCTCTTAAATAAATTTTCCCCACGCAAAACCCCTGGTTCCCACTGGGTGGCCCCCCATTGCCGTTGGACATGTTGGGGTATATCTTATTACCTATTCATTTGTAAGGGAAATAAAGGTATTTTTTGAAGACAACAGTAGTTTTTCCATAAAGACACCATTTTTTTTTCAGTAAAGTTTGTTCCGTGTGTTTCTATAATAATACCCTTTGCTTTGGCTTTGGGATAGACCATAGTCCCGATCGGCTGCCCTGCCTGACATCGCTTAGACCCCAGTAGCGTATGTTTCTGTGTTGTACCAGTCGCCAGCTTCCTACAGATGAAATTTCAAAAATTTTTTAAATCGATTGAACGTGAACTTCCCTCTGGGAGACTTCTTGTGGCGATAGTCATACTGGAACTGAAGCGGAGGGGGAAGATATGGCTGTCATATAGCAAGATCCGGGGACTTGTGCATAAATGTAGGGAAGCTCTTAATTGGTTCAGAAAGCCAGCTAATGATTACATCATACAGAAAACAGAACAGTGGCGAATACGAATGCAAACAATGCATTTGATAATGAAATGGCATTTTCATTTTAATCGATCGATATGTCAGTCAACTTTTTTACTTCAAAAATAGGATTTCCATACAGTTATTAACACCGAAAATTTGTAATTTTCTACGTTCTTCATTGGTATTTGTGTGTATTTTGGATTCATGTATTATAGTAATAGGTTATACACTGTATGCACTTTAATGTAATAGTATGGCACTGTACATTCATTACATATCTGTGGGGAAATTCTGACATAATTTTTTCCATTAATCTTACAACAAAAATAGGCTATTCATTCTAAGGTGGCCACTTCACACCCTCAAAATAAAAAGGAGGAATAATGATAAAATTTTTCTCTCACTGCGTTCAATCCACTCCTTAGGACTGCGTTATTGCCAGCAATCTGTCATCATCCTTCTTTTCCTTTGTTTCAGGCCATAGTGTACAGTACTTTGAATGCTATTTTAAAGGCTTTGGAAAATATTTGATAGTTTATCTTCTGCATCTTGTTGGATTATTTTGCATATTGAATATTAAAAGATGGAAGTACAGTATATGAAAGTTGAGAATGTAAGAGAGAAAAAGTCGCATAGGATTTAGGTTAGCTTCTCAACTTGCTTATGATCAGCTTTATTTGTATGAAAATAGAATTGTATTGTCTGAAAAGATTGTTGACACCCTCTCATTATTATTATTACTTAACAAGCTACAACCCTAGTTGGAAAAGCAGGATGCTATAAGCCCAGGGGCTCTAACAGGGAAAATAGCCGAGTGAGGAAAGGAAACAAGGAAAAATAAAATATTTTAAGAACACTAATAACATTGAAATAAATATTTCCTATATAAACTATGAAAACTTTAACAAAACTAGAGGAAGAGAAATTAGATAGAATAGTGTCCCCGAGTGTACCATCAAGCAGAGAACTCTAACCCAAAACAGTGGAAGACCATGGTACAGAGGCTATGGCACTACCCTAGATTAGAGAACGATGGTTTGATTTTGGAGTGTCATTCTCCTAGAAGAGCTGCTTATCATAGCTAAAGAGTCCCTTCTACCCTTACCAAGAGGAAAGTGGCCAGTGAACAATTACAGTGCGGTAGTTAACCCCTTGGGTGAAAAAGAATTGTTTGGTCATCTTAGTGTTGTGATGTATGAGGACTGAGGAGAATATAAAAAGAATAGGCTAGACTATTCGTTGTATGTGTAAGCAAAAGAAAAATGTAACGAGAGAGAAGGATCTAATTTATTGTCTGACCAGTCAAAGGCCCCCATAACACTCTAGCGGTAGTATCTCAACGGGTAGCAGATGCCCTTTCCAACCTACTACCTACCATGTTAAAGACAAAATACAGTAGCCTATTAATGAGGATATTTTTATTTTAAATGCATCTAGAGCAAATGAAAATGTAATTTTTATAGTTTGTTTTTACACTTGTGTATAGTAATTTATATTTGCAACTACAGTACTGCATAGAGTTTTATCTTTAAGAAAAGCACTCAGGTAGGCTACCTCTAACTTGCCAAGAATTTTAATTCATTTGAAAGGGATGAGGTTATTTTTATCCTTATTAGTGGGTGTTGTTTATTAGCTCAAGCTGACTGGAATTTGAAGTGCATTAATTAAACTTTTTGTTTATATAACCAAGGCATTCAAAGTTTATTAGTTTTTGTATCACAGAACTGCTATAGTTATTATAATGAAGAGCTATCTAAGTGTGTTTGTGTTATTACTTCCATCTTGTATTTAGCCCTTAGTGTTATGGTTGTGGTGGCTGATGTGGTAATGTCCCTGATTGGTGAATGCCAGTCCGTGATTCGAGTCCTGCTCAAACCTGCAACCTCACCATCCTGGTTGAGCTAAGGATGGGTGGTTTGGGGGAGCCTATAGCTCTATCTGCTGAGTCATCAGCATCCATTGCCTGGCCCTCCTTGGTCCTAGCTTGGATGAAGAGGGGGCTTGGGCACTGATCATATGGTCAGTCTCTAGGGCATTGTCCTACTCGATAAGGCAATGTCACTGTCCCTTGATCCTGTCATTCATGAGCGGCCTTTAAACCTTTAAATAGTCCCATGGGAAGACCATGTTGAGGAACACACACACAAAGGGTATGCATCCTAAAGCATATTTCCGCACGCTCACAGTGTCAGGCCAAGTTTGTGCTATAGAGAACCAATGTAGGGAATGTAAGGAGTACTTTATACTGTTAGTAGATGCACTCCTTTGTTAAATATAGTGCTTTACTCCTTCAGAAAAAATATGGTCATTCTCATTGTTTTGCTAACATACATTTTGTGAAATAGAAGAAATCTGATGAAGTGAAAGAGAAATTTTTATAAAACTGAGTGAAATTAAAGATACGAGTATTTACAAACCTGCCAATCTGTATGTGGTTCATCGCATGAACCACATGCAGGTAGGTCATTCTAACTTAGGTGACCATTAGTGGACCCTGTGTGATTACAGGAAATTAACGCATAGGCTGTTTGGCTTGCTCTGATATCCTTTTCATGTGACAGGGAAACGAGTGCTATGATATAACAGGATTATCATTAAATATACGTTGTCTCTCGATGGCCATGTCGGCTAGGGCAGCAAGCTCAGACTTCATAGAAGTCTGTGGCAGAGGTTCAAATCTGCAGTCGACCAGTCAAAGAGGCAGACACTTTGCTATCTGTGAAGACACCTCATGTATATAATTGACAGATAGGTTTGCTTAAAGCAAATGGGTGTTACTGATGAATACACACAAACAAAGCTACTCCAACACCTTCTAAAAACATAACAGACTCCTCACATATCTCGAACTGTCGACCTAACCGCACCAGGACTCCTCACTGCTGGGAGGAAGGACGCTAGTGAATGGTACAACACATGAATATTCGCTATCGGGGTCAAAGCAATGTTAGGCAGAGCAGCTGATCAGGATTATGGTCTACCCCAAAGCCAAAGCAAAGCCCTTTAAAAAGAAGGCAACCATGCTTACCCAATACAAAATGTGAAGAAAGCACGTTATTAGAAGATCATTAAATATACACTGTAAGAGTTGTTAATAAAACTAGATAATGATATAGTGAAGATTAACTAATGAATAATGTATATGGCTACAAATATTTTTTTTTTTCCTAGGTTCTTCGTGATTGTCCCAAGGCTAAGCGTGAGGTTGAGCTCCACTGTCGTGCCTCATCCTGTCCTCATGTTGTGTGCATTATTGATGTGTATGAAAATGTATACCACAACCAGAAGTGTTTATTGGTAGTCATGGAATGGTAAGTATTTTTGTTGATTTTCCTCTATCTGAATTATCTATTAATAGTTTGATAACCAGTATTTGCTCTCTCACACACACAAACCTGAGCTCTTTATTATGGATATATAGTTCTGGCATAGCTGGAATCTAGCCATGAACTTTTAACACAAGGTGTTAATGACCCTCCGCTGGTTAGCGGTGTTAGACCAGCCGCCCCGCTCACACACTCACCAAGTGTGATACGTCCCTTTTGGTTTTGGCTTGGTAGAGTGAAGAGGTATGTCTTGCTCTCTTGTAAATCATATTATTTACTTGACCATAAACTCGTTTTGATTTCTTTCTCCTTGCAGGTGTGCTTGATTTTTCTGAGGGGTTCTAACATGCAGGTTTGCCTTGGCATAGCTGGCAGGTATTGCGGCACGTTTATGTCGGTATGGGAGACTGGTCCTCACATCCTTTGCCCTACGTGCAGACGACGCTCATGCATGCAGGCTTCTCCCTTCGAAGAATGTTGGGAGTGGCCATCCTCCCAGTGGGAGTGGTACAATAGGTGATAGAAGAAGTCCTTTGGGATCTTCCTCAAAGTTGAAGAAATCCCTCCCTGCTGTCTTCACTTATTTGGCTTCCTCCGGAGGGCGGTTGAGCAAAAGTGATGACCGTTTGATCCCTGGACAATTCTCTGGTGTGTAGGACCCATCAACTCCCTAAGCAAAGCGATTTTGCTCCTGTCCTTAGAGAAGTCTAGTTCGCTTGATACTCTGCGTCAGCTTTGGCCTTCTTTAGGGCTTTCAGGACCCCCTCTAGGGAACTGCTTGTAAAGGTCCATAAGCTTTGGGCACAGGAGGAGTGCACACCTTCCTCCTTAGGAGTCCCCCGTCGAGTGTCTGCTGCGGCTTTCCCTCCAGTAGGTCTTGTGCCCCTCGCTGAGGTGTCCTCTCCAACCCTTAGCCCACCTGAGGAGTTGGTGGAGCCTTCTCTTCTTCCATCCTCAGAGGTTGGTCACTTATTCCCAGCGTGAGAGAGCTCCCTCAATTGTGTGGTCCCTCCCATCGAGTGCCTCGTAAGTGGATATTCGATTCGCTGATGCCGAGCTCCAGCTCTTCGGAGCTCTCTGGTGATAGTGGCCATCGATGTCCTGTAGTCTCAGCCCCTTCCCACTATGCCTCTAGGTACCATGAGTCTTGTGAGTGCCATTCCCTTCAAGGCCCCACATTGAACGTCTACCTCTCTGGGAAAAGCAGTGGCAAGTTCTAGCACTTGTGAGTGATGGCAGATCGTGTATCTGATCACTCATGAGTACTTGGCTGACCCTGAGGAGAAGAGAGCTATGAACACCTTTTTGTTTTTGGGAGCGAGAGCTGTCAAGTTCTGCTCATATCATAGCCAACCATTAGGCGAACTTGATTCTGAAAAGGCAAGACTGTCATTTCAAGATTCCAGAGGCATGTACCAAAGAGTGTGGTGCTCAAGCTACGCAACTTGTTAATCGAGGGTCCTTCCTTGTTTAACTCGGAAGACATTGGCGTAGTCGCGAGCGCTGGGGGAAGGTGATTCACGACACCCTCCTCCATAGGGCGGTGACATCTCACCCTCATTCTTGTGCACCATCCGCACTGAGGACATCCCTTGAGCATAGGCAGGCACATAAGAAGACGTCAAATGCTTTGAGGTAGTGCAGTATCAAGAGGTAAGCTCCTAAGCAGCCATTTCTTGACAATGGTCCCAGGGGCAGAGGAGATAGAGGTGGAAGATGAGGCTGCTCCCGCTAGGAGGGTCATTCCTCCTACCTGACCACTGGTGGGAGGATGCCTGAAGTGCAGGTGGCAGAGATGATGCTGATAGTGTCCCCAGATGGTGATCCCTGTTTAAAGCAGTGACAGTTGTGGTAGAGAAAGCTTGTAGCTTCCTCCTAAGAGGGAACTTAGTCATTATCGGTCATATAGATCATGTCTCCTCTGTGACAGCAGTGAAGAATGGTTGTTAAGGGGAAGAAGAGATCACCATCTCTCTTTCTCCCATTCTCCTTTACTAATCTCTTTTACTCTTCCGTTCTCGTCATTAGACATTTTTTCCTTGAGGAGACGAATGAGATAGTAACGTGGGAAGGCTAAAGGTTCCTTGGGACTTACAGCGATTGCTGTCCTCCTCCATGAGGAAGTAACTGCACTCGCCTGCTAACTGGTACCTTCAGTCAAGCAAGCATGAACTGTTGTTACTGTTATCACGGTTGCACCGTGAACGGGTGAGTGGTCCTATTTGGGAGGGTGAGATCGTATGCACCCACCTCTCTTGCTCCCATTATAATGAGGCCTTTTTCTTTTGCGCTCTCGGTGCTGTACGGAACTGACCGGCTAACCCTCTGTTAGATCAGTTGCTGGTGAACGGGGGGATCTGTAGGCCAAGTGAGAGTGACCATTGTTCCCTCCTTTACCTTTTCTGTTGTGACGTTGAGGAATACCTTTTCCCTTAGGAAGTGTTGAGGCAGGTATGGGTGTTTTCTCCTTGGTTTGATTGCAGGTGAAGGGTCCTGGCCAGGATCCAACACTGACTTCATAAACCAGGCAAAGGTGAGATGTGTTACACACCTTCCCATTTCTTGCTGTGCATAGGAGGAGTGTCCTGACCTACTCTCCGCTGTCAACAGGGAGGAATGTAGTTCACCTGCTGACTGATTCCTATGAGGTTTGTCAAATGGAGTATGAACCTGGGTTAAAAGCTTTGCTTTGGCATCAGTTACAGGTGAGTAGTCCCACACACACCAATATTCAGCACCATAGGCCAGGTAAGGACAAGGTATACACTGCCCTTTAAGCTACTCTTTGTTTCATCAGGACTCGATCAGCTGGAACATAAGCCAAGTATCGACAGGAGGTAATGGATATTCCAGGGATTGAATACCTGGACAGTCCAGGTAGAGTGAAATGTATTTGTCCACCTCCCTGATCCCTTTAGTGGGATGTTCTTGGGTGGGCCCAAGCTGAGTGGTGTCCCGTTATGCTAGCTCTCTGGTAGGTCCCGAGAGAGAGATTCTTTATGAAGGGGGTCTTAGAGAATGTCTCTCTCTGGCCTGAGCACTTTTCAGTAGATCTTTGAATTCCTCACAAATCTCTGCCACAGGAGCTACTTGATGGAGTTAACAGTCCATGCTTGAAAGATTTGAGTTGTCTTTCCTAATATGGAATGTAGGTGCTGAGGTGGAATGGTTCTTATTGTTAGGGCATAGGTGCATGCTCCTCTTAACCTGAGTAGAGTATCATAGGGTCTTTTCCTCAAATATGTCTATTTTGCTTTGGCAAGGAAGTTGTGTGGATCCCTCCTCCTCCGGGGATCGATACTAATCGGTATCGAACCCCAGTTTGTTTGTGACCTTCCCATTCTTATCTTTATGTATTTTGATGTGAAGATGCTTGGTGTCATGTCATGGATCTGAAGTGCTATTATTATTATTATTATTACTATCCAAGCTACAACCCTAATTGGAAAAGCAAGATGCTATAAGCCCAGGGGCTCCAATAGGGAAAAATAGCCCAGTGAGGAAAGGAAATAAATAACTGAAGAGAACAAATTAACAATAAATTATTCAAAAAAAGTAATGTCAAAAGAGATATATCATATATAAACTATTAACAACGTCAACAACAAATATGTCATATATAAACTATAAAAAGACTCATGTCCGCCTGGTCAACAAAAAAGCATTTGCTCCAACTTTGAACTTTTGAAGTTCTACTGATTCAACAACCCGATTAGGAAGATCATTCCACAACTTGGTAACAGCTGGAATAAAACTTCTTGAGTACTGCGTAGTATTGAGTCTTATGATGGAGAAGGCCTGGCTATTAGAATTAACTGCCTGCCTAGTATTACGAACAGGATAGAATTGTCCAGGGAGATCTGAATGTAAAGGATGGTCAGAGTTATGAAAAATCTTATGCAACATGCATAATGAACTAATTGATCGACGGTGCCAGAGATTAATATCTAGATCAGGAATAAGAAATTTAATAGACCGTAAGTTTCTGTCCAACAAATTAAGATGAGAATCAGCAGCTGAAGACCAGACAGGAGAACAATACTCAAAACAAGGTAGAATAAAAGAATTAAAACACTTCTTCAGAATAGATTGATCACCGAATATCTTAAAAGACTTTCTCAATAAGCCAATTTTTTGTGCAATTGAAGAAGACACAGACCTTATATGTTTCTCAAAAGTAAATTTGCTGTCAAGAATCACACCTAAAATTTTGAAAGAGTCATACAAATTTAAAGAAACATTATCAATACTGAGATCCGGATGCTGAGGAGCCACCGTCCTTGACCTACTTACAATCATACTTTGAGTTTTGTTAGGATTCAACTTCATACCCCATAATTTGCACCATGCACTAATTCTAGCTAAATCTCTATTAAGGGATTCACCAACCCCAGATCTACATTCAGGGGATGGAATTGATGCAAAGAGAGTAGCATCATCTGCATATGCAACAAGCTTATTTTCTAGGCCAAACCACATGTCATGTGTATATAGTATGAAAAGTAATGGGCCAAGAACACTACCCTGTGGAACACCGGATATCACATTCCTATACTCACTATGGTGCCCATCAACAACAACTCTTTGAGATCTACTACTTAAAAAATCAATAATAATGCTAAGAAACGACCCACCCACTCCCAACTGTTTCAGTTTGAAAACAAGGGCCTCATGATTAACACGGTCAAAGGCAGCACTAAAATCAAGGCCAATCATACGAACTTCCCGACCACAATCAAGGGATTTCTGTACTGCATTAGAGATTGTAAGAAGGGCATCACATGCTCCAAGGCCTTTCCGAAAACCAAATTGCAAACTAGGGAATAGATAATTACCTTCAGCAAACCTATTAAGACGTTTTGCCAGAAGACGTTCAAAAACTTTAGATAATATGGGAGTTATGGAAATTGGGCGGTAATCAGTGGGACTTGAGCTACCACAAACACATTTACATAGAGGAGTAACATTACCAATTCTCCAACAAGTGCTAAAAGCTCCTCTTCTTGCTAACTTGCGTAAAATAACAGATAACTTTGGAGCTAAGAAATCTGCTGTCTTTATGAAAAACAAAGGAAAAATACCATTAGGGTCTACACCTCCATAAGCATCAAGGTCCATCAACAGAGCTTTAATCTCACGAGATCGAAAAGCTAAACTAGTTAGTTTAGCCTCAGGAAAACAGGAATGAGGAAGTTCAAGTTTTTCATTACTCTGCTTACAGTCAAAAACATCAGCCAAAAGGGTTGCCTTTTCCTTTGGACAGTGAGTGACTGAGCCATCTGGTTTAAGTAAAGGAGGAACTGTTGCATCTACACCAAAGAGTGCAGATTTAAGGGTAGACCACCATTTATGTTCCTGAGTTGTACCAGAGAGGGTTTCTTTTATGATTAAATTGTACTCCTTTTCAGTTGAGGCATAAAGTCTCTGAGCAAATGCTCGAAGCTGAGTATAGTTGTTCCAGGTCAAATCTGATCTGTTACCCTTCCAAAGGTGATAGGCCTCCTGCTTCTCCAAATAAGCACGTCTACAATCATCATTGAACCACGGTTTGTCCTTCACTCGGTACCTTAGCACACGAGAAGGGATACGCCTATCAATTATATTGACTAGATTCTCATTCAAAGGGACAACAGGATCTACACTATTATATAATTGTGACCAATTCAAGCACAAAAGATCATGCAAAATCCCATTCCAGTCTGCTTGGGATTTCATATAAATTTTACAAGAATATGATATATCAGGGACAGGCTGCTCAGTCTTCACTAATAATGAAATCAAGGCATGATCAGAAGTCCCGACTGGAGAACCAACCTTACTAGTTATAACGCCAGGGGAGTCAGTGTATACGAGGTCCAAGCAATTACCAGACCTGTGAGTAGCTTCATTTATGATTTGCTCACAGCCTGATTCCGAGGCAAAGTCTAAAGCTCTTAAGCCATGGCGATCGGTAGGAGAGATAGAACTCAACCACTCCCTATGGTGAGCATTAAAATCACCAACAAAGACAAACGAAGCCTTTCTATCATCTTCTTGTATCTTAGCCATAATGGTAAGAAGACAATCGAAGATAGAATCATCCAAGTCTGGATTCCGGTAGATTGAACACAAATAAAAGTTGTTATGCCTGCCACAAACTTTTATTACCTGAATCTCATGACATCCACATTGATAGCAGGACTTATGAGAAGCAGGGTACTCGGTCCTAATATACACCGCCATTCCCCTGGCCCTAGGAATGGAATCACGTTTCAGCATTATTGGCTTCTTAAAACCAGTTATAAGGAGCTCAGATGAGTGCCTCATATTAGAAACCAAAGTTTCTGAGCACAAAAGAATATCATACTGTCTGGACGCAACTGTAAGGTCTCGGATATTTGCATGAAGACCACGAATATTGCAATACAGAAGACGACATTGACGAAATCTAGGACGTACTGGTCCCGGATTTCGCTCAATGTCTCCAGACAGCATAAGAATTAATAGAAATAAAAAAGAGACATCATACTTAAAAACTAGATTAACAAGAATTAAAACAAAAACAATATGTACAGAATAATAATAAAAGTGATTGATGATATCCATAGACTATAGTAAAAAGTCGGAAAAACTGGTCAACATGGAGGAGCCGATACACCATGCAAGGCTAAATACCCTCCAGGATAGCCACTTCAACTGAAGGGAGGACAGTAAGGATGGTTTTGAGAAGAAAAAATTGGGAAAAAGGAAAAGACAACCTCTTGATAAACCACCAGGCATCCATGGCCCATCTATTAAGCCTGCCCAACACACCATTTCAAAAAAACAAGAGGAAGAAAAAAAAATAAGATAGAATAGTGTGCCCGAGTGTACCCTCAAGCAAGAGAACTCTAACCCAAGACAGTGGAAGACCATGGTACAGAGGCTATGGCACTACCCAAGACTAGAGGACAATGGTTTAATTTTGGAGTGTCCTTCTCCTAGAAGAGCTGCTTACCATAGCTAAAGAGTCTCTTCTACCCTTACCAAGAGGAAAGTACACTGAACAAATTGCAGTGCAGTAATTAACCCCTTGGGTGAAGAAGTGTTAAGTATCTCATTGTTGTCAGATGTATGAGGAAAGACGAGAATATGTAAAGAATAGGCCAGACTATTCTGTGTAAGTGTAGGCAAAGAAAAAATAAGCCGTGACTAGAGAGAGGGGTCGAATGCAATACTGTACTGTCTGGCCAGTCAAAGGATCCAATACCTCTCTACTTGAGAAAGAAGGGCACTTCATTTGTGAGCGCTGCAGCCTTCTCATTAGCCCCAGCAGGAACAAGAAGGAAGTGTCCTGACATTGTTCTCTCTGTCTTGGTAAGGTTGCTTGCTTGTAGATGTGACTTTAGTTGGTGCATATTTTTGCCATATCAAGTCTGTCAGTAGCTTTGTGGTTAAAGGTTAATCCTGAAGGTGTTGGGGCCACCTTTGCTTCTCTGTACCTTATGGGTGTTACCCACACACCCTTGGATATCTTTTTGATAATAATAGAGTGATTGGCTATTCTACCTTTTTCTTGTTCTCTTCTCAAGGGGATGCAGCTTCTGCAACTATCACACTAGTAGAACGTCCGATGCTGATGAGTTACACGATGATGCACCGGCCAAGAAACAACTTCTCCATTGATGCTGGTGAATCACGTGATGAGGCACCATCTCTTACAGACTGCATCTGCCAAGAAGCAACTTCTGGTGAATTATGCGGTGATGCACCTTTTTAGCAGACTATGTCTACCAGGAAGCAACTTCTCCATCCTCATGGCAAGGGGAAAGATACATCAATGTCTTACCAAACATTTCTCTTTGATATGCCTTGTTTAACACTGCTGACGTCATCTCCCTATTAGGGAGATAAGTTTTCTGTGTCCTACTACTGGCTTCCTTTTGATTAGCCATTTGGGGGCTTGTTGGAGTCAACTTCTTGCTCTCATATAGGACAAAGAATAATGACATTTCCAAGGAAGGAGGGAACTTTCTAGTTTTGCTTTAGGGGACTTCCTTCCACCAATGAGCAAGTCACCACATTTTATATTAGATAGTGGTTATTCCGTGATAGGTATGTTGGGAGTGCTTCCTCCTCACGCCATTTTGTCATTAACTAACTGCTATACTTTGTTAAAGAATTAGTAGTTGTTCAAGGCTCAATACTTCACAGTATTCTATAAGGTTTATTCCAGCTGTAACCAAGTTGTGGAATGATCTTCCTAATCGGGCTAGTTGAATCGGTAGAACTTCAAAAGTTGAAAGTTGCAGCAAATGTTTTCATGTTGAACAAGCTAACATAAGTCTTTTTACTGTATAGTTTATATACATAATATCTATTTTAATGTTGTTACTGTTTGTAGAATATTTTATATTAATTGTTTATTTCTAATATCGTTTATTTATTTCCTTATATCCTTTCCTCACTGGGCTATTTTTCCCTGTTGGAGCCCTTGTGCTTATAGCATCTTGTTTTCCAGCTTAGCTAGTAATAATGATAATAATAATAATAATTCAAAGGACTCAGATTTCTATAGCTTGGCAAAATGCAAATTAGTTTAAAAGTTTATTATGCATATAATACTTATTGAAGGTTTAAAGGCCACTCATGAATGGCAGAGGCAAAGATTGGTGACAATTCCTTAGCAGGGCAATGCCCTATATACTGACCATATATACATATGATCAGTGCCCAAGCCCCCTCTCCATCCAGGCTAGGAGCAGGGAGGACCAGACCATGGCTGCTGGTGACTCAGCATGTAGACCTATAGGCTCCCCCTAACCCTCCATCCTTTGCTCACAAAGATGGTTAGCTTGCAGACACGAAAGAAACTATCGAGCTTGAGTGGGTCTCGAACCGCAGTCTGACAGAACGCCAATCAGGGACGTTTCTATTAAGCTACCACAACCCTTAAATGGTATCAGATAACCTAGACCTTCAATATTAGAAATGATGTTTAATTATTTTTTCAAGATGCTAACTAGATAAATATATTTTTTTTTTACTTATCTATATCTTAATGTAAACTCTATATTAAAGTAATGATTCTTTTTACTGTGGAATTTAAAACCTTATTCATAACCAGTGCTCACTTTGACCTACATCTCTGATCATGATGATTTATCATTGGTTAAAGATGACTTCTTGCATCAATGTCTAAAGTTAGCAAAGTTTCACGGCAAAAGATTTTAATTTTTATGGATGTCTAATCAATGAAATGAAATAGACTGCTTCGTATAGATAGGAATTATATAGATGGAAATTGTATCATACAATCATCATGCAAAAGAACGAACATACATGTACACTATGATGTTCATTTGGTACATAATTCTGCCCTTTTTAAGTGTGTATGACATTCAGAAAACTTTGCCTCCGCAAACTGGGACTGCCAGTCATTCGGAAATGATTAATGTAGGATGAAAGCGTAAACATGGTTAATTGGAATCTGAACAATGCCAGGCATGAATTGACTTGAGGTCCTTTCTTTGCAAAGTTCAAGGTTCAATTAAAGCTGAAGTTATGGAAAGGGGAGGGTTTGTGAAGTCACAATATTGATTTCAAGATTTTTTACATGTTTTTTTATTGATGGTTATTAAGTGAAGACAACAATATTAATATAATATACATGATTTTTACTACCTTTATGAAGAATTTCTAAAAGTTTTTATTTATTTATTACGCTTCAGTTATGAATATTTAAACCATGGAACTCAAAGTAAATTAAAACAGGAACCATTTTTAAGTTAAGAATAGATATACTGTACACCATATTACTTTTATTTTTATTTTCTTAGTTCTCATGTTACATTATCCTCGGCCCAAAACCATTTTAGGTCAATATCATTTATAAAGAAAAGTTGTGTACAGTAATTAACTTTTGACAAAAACAACAATTATGTTAGGTATTGGCTTCAAATATTAAAGATGCTGACATAAAAGTAGAAAATTTTAATGATTCTAGATCAATCCGAAACTAGTATTCCCAGGGGAAAAGTGAGCAAAATAATTTAGATCATGTCAGAATAAGACAATGTCAGGATTTCTGAAGTTTGTCGAAACAGTTCCTCTTTATATGTTAAAGGTAACTGGGGTGCATGACTTGAAGTGTTTCAAACTGATATGACTGCTGTAGGAGGGTTATAAAATTAATTAACTTTGTACTTTGCATTTTTTTTAAATGCACCCCTTTATGTGATTAATTACTATAGCTTTCATATGGGAAGAGTATTAAAAATGGTTTATTTTTTATTGAGAAATCTTAATTACATGCGATTAAAGGGGAAGGTGTGTCTTCACTTTAGGTGGCTGTCTGAGAATGACTTTTTCTTCAGCAGTGTTTGGAAAAGTTTTGTGGAAATGTAAACCAGTGAGGCATCTTTACTTAACACTTGTAATTATTATTATTATTATTACTATCCAAGCCACAACCCTAGTTGGAAAAGCAAGATGCTACAAGCCCAGGGGCTCCAACAGGGAAAAATAGCCCAGTGAGGAAAGGAAATAAGGAAATGAATAAATGAAGAGAACAAATTAACAATAAATCATTCTAAAATAAGTAACAACGTCAAAACAGACATGTCATATATAAACTATTAACAACATCAAAAACAAATATGTCATAGATAAACTATAAAAAGACTCATGTCTGCCTGGTCAACAAAAAAGCATTTGCTCCAACTTTGAACTTTTGAAGTTCTACTGATTCAACCACCCGATTAGGAAGATCATTCCACAACTTGGTAACAGCTGGAATAAAACTTCTAGAGTACTGCGTAGTATTGAGCCTTGTGAATGTATGTATAAACAGGTAAAAGAGGATAATTTCTCTTTTTGTCATATGCTTATATAGACAATGATATTTTGAATTGTCCTTTGCTGAAAAATACTATGTTGCATTATGGAATTGATTTCACAGATGTCCAAGTTATAAAAATTTGTTCTTTAGATTTTTTCTTTTTATAAAAAAAATATTTCTCTCTCTCTCTCTCTCTCTCTCTCTCTCTCTCTCTCTCTCTCTCTCTCTCTCTCTCTCTCTCTCTCTCTCTCTCTCTCTCTCTCTCTCTCAGACTATTACTTTTCTGTTGTATGAAAATTGATTGAGTTGATTTTAGGTTACATTTAAAAGGCCTTTGTACTCTGAAATGTATAAGAAGATCCTTGAAATGCAGTCTAGTTTCAAACTAGATTTCTCTGTATTACATGTTTTGAATAAAATCTAATCTGTTTTGGACCTTTTTTTATAAAGGTAACCAAAAAGCAAAACTGTCTTAGTCGTTGAATCTTGAGTAGAATTATCTCAAGCTGTAGTTAAAGGTACAAAAATATCCTTATTTTGTTTTATCCAATTCAAAGTCTGCAGTTGTATTTTTATTTTTATAGTGCTTAAAATTATTTATATTATTTGAATATATAAAAGAAATTGTTTCATTTAAATTTTTGTTTTGTTATTTTATCAGAAGTTTCTCATATTCAATGCACTCAAAATTAGCTGCTATTTTTTTTTTCCTTTTTTCAAACAGTTTATTATTTTTTTTTTTTTTACATTTGAATTCATATACAGAAGTATGTGATAAGTCCTCTCAATTATCTCATTTGTCGTTTATTTTTTAGCACAGTAAAATATTTTTCTTGAACATTTAGAGATGCGCGTATTTAGTTTTTAAATTACAAATATACTATATACCTACACTAGTGTATGCGACCCTGTCAAAAATGACGGCTAAATATTCAGATAGATATACACACATACAACAACTCTCAGCAGGGTATGACTACTCCCTCTCCCCCTACCTGAGGTATGGGGAGAGCTGTTCGTGATTGAAAATTATGATTACCTGTACCTGTATACTGTATTTATATAAAATTAGCCAGACACTTGCTCTTTATTATATAGGGGAGATTGTATAGTATGAATTAACCCTTTCGCCCCCAAAGGACGTACCGGTACGTTCTTGCAAAACACTGTTATTTACATGTTTTTGCATATTTTTGATAACTTTATGGGAAACTTCAGGCCTTTTCCAAAAGAATGAGACCAACCTGACCTCTCTATGACAAAAATTAAGGCTGTTAGAGCAATTTCAAAAAAACATATAGCAAAATGTGCTCGAAATTTAACCTTACCTTGGGGGTCAAAGGGTTAAGAAGTGCTTTGATCCATGAATGGAGTGTGAATAAGGCCGAGTCGTTTATATCGTCTAGGTTAACCTATTTTTAAGACGAGGCAGCTGTTAGGTTCCAATTAACTTGGCAGTTTTTCTCAGTTTTCAATCGTGAAAGTTTGAGCTAATGGCTTATTGATCCTGATTCTTGAATTGGAACAACATATACTTTAGGATATATTATATATAGGTATGTTGTTTATTTTACGTATGAATACTGTTATTAGAAAGAATGAGGACACCAAAAGGTTTTCATTTCAGGTGAGATGAAAGACAGTCTTTGGTGCACTGTCCGTGTAAATAGGTAAATCAATAATTAAACATAATGAAGATGATAATGATAATGCTAATGATGACATTAAAGGGGAAGATGATACGAGCTCATTAGTGAGATCTGTTTGAATGGGAAATCTTTTTTAAAAGAACATGATTAGATTCAAGGTAATTTTCATCATCTCGTGCTACCTTGGTATCACCGATGCTAGTGAACTTGTATGAGGTGAGATATTAACCGGTGACCTTTAGATTTGGGCCTTTATGTTGAACTGCTGGAACAAAGAGACCAGAATTTATCTTTGTATCGTGAAGGCATTTTCTATTTATCCTGAAATTCTATGATAGAGTGCTGTAATCAGAATATACATAATGTTGTACCTGTACACTATGTTATGAATATATGAATTGATTTGTTGTGTATTACCTTTTAATTGTAATCATCATCTCCTCCTACGCCTATTGACGCAAGGGGCCTCACTTAGGTTTCACCTGTCATCTCTATCTTGAGCTATTAAATCAATACTTCTCCATTCATCATATCCTTTACGCTTCATAGTCCTCAGCTATGTAGGCCTGGGTCTTCCAACTCTTCTAGTGCCTTGTGAAGCCCATTTAAAAGTTTGGTGAACTAATCTCTCTTGGGGAGTGTGAAGAGCAGTAATATTTAGTCTTTCTGTCAACTACCTGTACTTTTGAAACTATTCATTCTTCTGTTTTCACTGACCAGAAAACTCCTAATTTTTAAGGCTATCACTTCCTATAGAATTCTTGCTGCTTTTCTCTTCCCCCCATATTCCTATTAGGTTATACTGTATGTCCTATCTGCTTTTGTTGAAAGAAATTAAGTGTGGCAAACGTATTTGACATGACAAACTGAATTAATATTCATGGGCTAATGTTTTTATTTGTCAACAGCATGGAAGGTGGAGAGCTGTTCCAGCGAATCCAAGATCGAGCTGACGGTGCTTTTACAGAACGAGAGGCTGCTGCCATAATGAGGGAAATCTGTGTCGCAGTACAACACCTTCACCTACTCAATATAGCTCATAGAGATCTTAAGCCTGAAAATCTTCTTTATACAAAAATGGGTGAGTTACCAAATGTTACTATAAAAATTTTACTTCAAATGGAGAGGAGAGGTCCCCTTTTTTGTTTCATTTGTTTGATGTTGGCTACCCCCCAAAAATGGGGGAAGTGCCTTGGTATATGTATATGAACAGGAGGAATTATTTTAATCTTGTAATATAAAATACTTTCTTCAACTGTTTCGAGTAGTCGACAGTAAGGGGTTTAATGGTACTTATACAGTATTTACCTTCAAAGGGATATCTTCCTAAAAATATTTTTAAGGCCCTGAAATTTAAGTCTATGGCTGGAGCACATAATGAGAAGAAAATCTCACCCTGTACAAAAGTTTAGAAACGTTGATAAGCAACCCCTTACCAAGTTGCTTGGGAGGTCTAGGAATTGGTATTGTTCTTGAATATGCAAAAACTCTATCCCTCTTGTTGAGCAACTGATGATGCTATTTTAAAAGTAGAGGAGACCTTCATTCAGATTGGTGGTCTCTTTCTTTGAAATGAAGATCTGCAGATATGTTAAGAATGCTCTCAAGTTTGAGAGAAGCATAAAAATGCTTTCCATGTCTGTTTCTTGACTATTTGCCTTTTTAATGTTCACAGAAACTGTTAAAAGACAGCATCATTACCTTCACATATAAATACATCTCATGGAGACAATTTCAACCAAGCCTAAATCAGATGGTCTTGACTTTATTTTGTATTAATCTCAGCTTCTGGAAGACTGTAAAGGATGCTTTTATGAAATTGCATACACAGCTGCATCTCGACCGAAACAGTATTAAGAGATTGGCTAATTGATTTTCTGACTTGTGTAAGTTTTAGTAACTGCTTTTGAAACTAAAGGGGACTGTCGTTAATGTGTACAACATTTCGAAAATTATTATGATATCAAGAAATTAGATTTGCCCTCACACGTTAGATTCGAGATACTGTAAAGTGTGCTAATTAGAACGGCCTCTTGACTGAAACACTTTAAAGTAATCATATCCCATGGAGTTATTTTTAACCCTTTTACCCCCAAAGGACGTACTGGTACGTTTCACAAAGGCCATCCCTTTACCCCCATGGACGTACTGGTACGTCCTTGCAAAAAAATGCTATAACATTTTTTTTTTGTATATTTTTTGATGATTTTTTGAGAAAATTCAGGCATTTTCCAAGAGAATGAGACCAACCTGACCTCTCTATGACATAAATTGAGGTTGTTAGAGCAATTTAGAAAAAATATACTGCAAAATGTGCTGGGAAAAAAATAACCCCCTGGTGGTTAAGGGTTTGAAATTTCCAAATAGCATGGGGGTAAAAGGGTTAACTTGTGCTTGAGTTCAAGAAGAAGTTTGAACATCATTGGGTTTTATTTTTTTCAGTTGATATTATTATTATTATTATTATCATTACTACTATCCAAGCTACAACCCTAGTTGGAAAAGCAAGATGCTATAAGCCCAGGGGCTCCAACTGGGAAAATAGCCCAGTGAGGAAAGGAAACAAAGAAAAATAGAATATCTTAAGAAGAGTACCAAGAGGAAAGTGGCCACTGAATAATTACGTTACAGCAATTAACCCCTTGAGAGAAGATTAATGGATTGGTAATCTCAGTGTTGTCAGGTGTATGAGGACAGAGGAAAATATGTAAAAAAATAGGCCAGACTATTCGGTGTGTGTGTAGGCAAAGGGAAAATGAACCGTAACCAGAGAGAAGGATCCAATGTATTACTGTCTGGCCAGTCCAAAGACCCCATAACTCTCTAGCGGTAGTTTCTCAACGGGTGGCTGATGCCCTGGAGATCGCTGGGATTACTGTACTTACATTATGTATGATTATTGCATATAATTTAAATGCATAGCATTGATTTTAGAAAGTGGTTGGGAAACTATAATTTTGTTATCAATGCCATATCCTTGTTATTCTTTTTTACTGTTTCTGCATCATGTGTTCAGTAAGTGATGCAATACCTTGTATTGCCACAGCTATATTCTAATTAGTAAGGCTAAACTGTAGAATCCTACTTTTTTTTATTTTTTTCTTAAATTTTCTGAATTGCAAATTACAGGAGGTACTAAAATCTAATACATTCTGAATGAACTAAACTGATCAAATTAGTTTTATTCTTTGAAATTGGTTTTATTATGGCGACATGTTTCCTGTGTTATCAGAAGTTGATAAGTTACGTCGATTTCTATCTCTACAACAATCAACTTTTACACTGTATGGTGTTTTCTTAATTATTTCTGTATTTTTCAGGGGAAAATGCTTCTCTCAAACTCACAGATTTTGGATTTGCAAAGGATTCGTTCTCTAAAGAATCGTTACAAACTCCATGCTATACCCCATATTATGTTGGTAAGTACTTTTCACCTTTGTTAAACCTTAAGCATTTTTGTTTCTATGTGAATAGGAGCTGTTGTCCTTTTATTGGAGTAAGATTTGATCTTATCTGGAGCGGCCTCTAACCCTTTTACCCCCAAAGGACGTACTGGTACGTTTCACAAAAGCCATCCCTTTACCCCCATGGACGTACCGGTACGTCCTTGCAAAAAAATGCTATAAAAATTTATTTTTTTTCATATTTTTGATAATTTTTTTGAGAAAATTCAGGCATTTTTCAAGAGAATGAGACCAACCTGACCTCTCTATGACAAAAATTAAGGCTGTTAGAGCAATTTAAAAAAAATATACTGCAAAATGTGCTGGGGAAAAAAATAACCCCCTGGGGGTTAAGGGTTGGAAATTTCCAAAGAGCCTGAGAGTAAAAGAGTTAAACTTTCAACGAGGTACTAGTAATTACTGGCAGAATGTGAGTATGCCCTGCAACTCCTGACAGTCAGCCGTGCATTCGCTATTCATTTTAGCTGCAAGCAATACAGATGAACACTTCCTGTCACTCTAATTTTGGCTGTTTTAATTTTTTGCTATCTCTTTTAGAAGAAACTGATGTGTAGAGAATCATCCTCGTGTTCTAGGGATAGAGTAGAGGATGAAGACAAGGATATGTAGTTGTTTTTTTTTAGATAAGAGTTTACTGTATGTGTCAGGTGTCTGTGCAAACCTGCTGTTATCCACATGATTCTTGTTCCTTTTGGGTAACAGAACTTTGCTGTCATATCCTTGCTAGTGTAGCCTTACAACGTTGAGATCAGCGTGAACTTAAAGTTATTGGCATTCCCTGGACGTCACTATTGCTCCGTTCATGGAGTGTTACCTCTGCAGTTGTAGAGTCCTCTGTGGCTTCTTCCCTCATGGAAGTATCGCATTAGCTTGTACAATCCCGTAAAAGTAAAACTTCAGGTTCCACCTTCTCTGCGTCATCATTGTAGATTCTTTCAGACGCTGTTACTACTAGAAGGAGTGAAAGCTATTATCAAAGAAGTCCAGGAAGATTATTTGAAAGTAGCTGCATACACATAGATTCCGATTGATCTCTTCAAGTGTATGTGTGAGAAAGACTATGCGGTAACGAGAACCAACCCAGCTCGTGGAGGCATTTCAGTATGCGGTACAGATGCTCACACTCCTGTTACCTATGCTTGGTCTCACACTGAACAAGCATGGGATCATGAAGGCCAGGATACGCACACACATACCCACGCATACACGCACGTACACACACACAACATTACCGTTTGCTAGTACATACGGAGCTTGATTTTTTTTTTTTTCAGCGAACGAAGGGAGTTCATGGCGAAGCAAGAATTAATAGATTTTCTATTATTCTTGTTTTCTTTTTTTTTACGTGTTTTAAAATATTGAGATAGGATACCAAAGCAAAAGAACATTTTCAATATTAATCTTACCCGATAATCATGTAGCTGTCAACTCTGTTGCCGACAGAAATCTACGGTCGGGATACGCCAGCGATCGCTATACAGGTGGGGGTGAACACCACAGCGCCATCTGTGGTCAGGTACTCCAGTACTTCTTGTCAACACCACCTCAATTTTTCCTCTGTCGTGCCTCCGGCTAGACCTACATGGATACGCTGTTGATTCTGGAGTTATTGCTCACGATTTGGTGATGTATTTGCTTGAGTTTAGCCTTCGCTATTCAGGAAGCTATATCATTAGCTTAGCAAGTTTTTGGAATTAATTTGATTTAATTTTTTATTTAATTTTGGTACGAAGAGAGTATGAACTCTCTTTCACTTTTAAATGGCCGACCCTTCCCTTAGACGGAAGTGTTGGTGTCGAAGAGAGTATAGACTCTCTTAATTTTGCTTAACAAAGTTATAGATTTATTTTATATCTCTCCGCCTTTTATAGGCCTCTTTGATTAACTTCCTTTTATTATAAACTTATTAAAATTAATTTTTATATTTGTTTATATTCGACCTTTCCTAATAGTAGGCGGTCTTTTCTTGGAACCGAAGTTAATTAACATTGAGCCCGTCATTTCGTTTTTACCTGTTAACATATTATGCTATTTTAATGTTTTTGAAAGAATTTTTTTGATAGTCTTGTACTGTTTTCAAAGTTGAACTAACGTTTTGTTTTGTCTCTGCAGTTGTTGACGTTCAGAACGTTCAACTTGCGCTCTATCGTTACGATAGAGAGAGAGTCTATCACGGTGTCACGTTGCAGTAAGAGTAAACCGATTCTAGCATTTTGTTCATTCTTTCTTAGCTTAAATGGTTTTAATTCTAATAAAGGAACTTTTTATTTGGGAAATCTTTCAGTTTTTTTCCTTTAACAATAATATGTTTTAACAATATATATAATTGGGCTCTTCTCTCAGGTGCTAAGTCAAGAGAGAGAGAGAGAGAGATAGAGACGGAGGGAGAGAGAGGAGGATAAACGTTTCGTTCAAGCGGGTAACGTTGTTATCGTTTTTGCTCTTCTCCCTAGTCTCTTTAGGGGAAGAAGGTAAACGTTTCTAGAGTTTTATTCTTGTTCTCAGGCTTTATGCGGTGAGAGATTTTAAACGTAGTTTATTTGATCTAGTGTTTAGTCTCTTTTCCAGCCACTGAATTATTTATCTTTCATTATGTTTTTCTGTTACATTGTAATACTGTTTTCGCAATTACTAACTTTTAATGAAGGATAGAATTGCGTGTTTCAGGTACAAACCACTTAAAGTTTCGAGTTCAGTGAAATAAGTGCAAACAGAAAATCAAAAGTGATAAAGTGATAAGCGCAAAGTGTTACAGTGTTGCGTTCGAGGGTCGTCTGTTCGTGCCAGTTGTTCGCCTAGTCTGGGACCTCTTACAAGCTCCCAAGCCCAGGGGAGAAGTAATGTCGAAGGACTTATGGGTTCAGCAGGCCTTGATCGACGAACAGACGTTTCCCTCCGTGGTTTCGGGTGTTACCAACTCACGTAGCCGACGTGATCACCCCACCCACACAAAGACGAGAGAGCCCTTTTATTCCTCGTCTGCGGAAGAGGTTTCTCGCAGAAACCATGGACCAAATCTTGCAGCTTTTAAGTGCAAGTCGGTCCCTTCCGCGCAAGTCCAACTCCTAGGTGGTGCCATTAGCACTGGGTCAGTTCGGACTTGCTGCAGTACGACAACTGCACACCTCCCAGAGAGGCAAGGTGGTATCGCAACAGACAGTAACTCCGTCTGTTGCCGCACCAGCTGTTTTAGACCCTCAGTTTCAACGGACAGTAGCTCCGTTTGTTGTTGTCTTTCTTAAACTCTAGTGGTCTATGCTGCTGACAATGCAGTCTCAGCTTGCGGTGTTGATGCAGGAGTTTCAGGCAGAGAAGGTTAGCACACCTCCTCCTGCGAGCGCTCATGAGGCAGCCGCCTCAACTCCACCTCTGCGCAGTCCACCCTGCCAGACGTATGATGTTGAGGTTCCTCAACCTACCTCCACGCGTGAGCTGCCGCATTGGGAGTTGCCAGATACCAGCGCTGTGCAGCAACCTCCACTTTCCTTGAGGCAGGAGCCTCTTGCTATGCGGCAACCTCCTCAACACTTGAGGCAGGAGCCTTATGCTTTGCAGCAACCTCCTCTACCCTTGAGGCAGGAGCTTCATGTGTTGCGACAACCTCCTCCATCCTCGAGGCAGCAACCTCTTGCGTTGCGGCAACCTCCACCATCCTTGAGGCAGCAACCTCAACTCTTGCGGCAGCCACCTCCACTCTTGAGGCAAGAACCTCAACTCTTGAGGCAAGAGCCTCAACTCTTGAGGAACCTCATGCTATGAGGCAGCCGCCTCAACGCATGCAGCAACCGCATTCTTCACAGCATGAGCCTCTCTCTGCGCAGCTACCTCCTCAACCCTTGAGGCAGACGCAACTCTTGAGGCAGGAGCCTCATGCTATGCGGCATCCTCCTCAAACCATGAGGCAGGAGCCTCATGCTATGCGGCATCCTCCTCAACCCATGAGGCAGGAGCCTCATGCTATGCGACATCCTCCTCTACCCATGAGGCAGCCTCATGCTATGCGGCATCCTCATCAACCCATGAGGCAGGAGCCTCATGCTATGCGGCATCCTCCTCAACCCATGAGGCAGGAGTCTCATGCTATGAGGAGCCTCATGCTATGCGGCATCCTCCTCAAACCATGAGGCAGGAGCCTCATGCTATGCGGCAACCGCCTCAACCCATGAGGCAGGAGCCTCATACTATGCGGCATCCTCCTCAACGCATGCGGCATAAGCCTCATCCCTTGCAGCTTGAGCCTCATCCCATGCAGCATGAGTCTCATACCATGCAGCATGAGCCTCATCCCATGCAGCATGAGCCTCATCCCATGCAGCATAAGCCGCACGCCATGCAACATGCTCTGCTTACCTTACAGCATGCTCTACATACAGCATGCTCTGCATACCTTACCGCATGCTTCTCAGTCACACATCTTTGGTTGTTGCCAACTCACTAGACTGTCAAGCAGTTTCATAACGTTGCCTTCTAGTCTGCTGCTTTTGCACCAGTGAAACCCTCACTGAGAGAACTTAGCTTTTCTCGGATATGGTTCCTGTAGATGAGAAAGTGTTATTCTCCCTCCTTCTGATTTTCCCTTGAGGACTCTGTCATTTGGAGAGGAGCCTTTAGCTGCTTAGCCTCCTATGGACTTTTATTTAAGCATAGCATGCTTCCAGGGAGGGTAATGGTTCCACTTCAGTCGCTAACCCCGTCTGTTACCACACCTGCTCCCATAGACCTTGAGCTGTGTTGCAAGACATGCAGTCCAAGCTTAGTCCTTGTTAGAGGATTTTTTGTTTACGGAGTCAGTGTGTCACTGGGAAGACGTTCAACAACCAGCAGAAGTGACTTGTTGTGACGCAGTGCGGCAACCTCAGCAACCCGATAAGGAGTTGTCTGTACGACCCAGACAGTCTAGACAGCTTCGGGATGTCACTGTACTTCCTCGCTTCCCCATGGTTGACAGTTCACAGACTGTGCAGCAGTACCATGATCTTGTGTCCGGCTCCGTCAGACGACTAGCTTTTAAGAGCTCCCACAAGTCGTCGCTGTCTGGAGATTCTCAGATGGACTATGGATCTGACCAAGGAACTGGGCCTCCTGGTCAATTTTGAGGAGTCCCAGCTCGTCCCATCCCAGACCATTGTCTACCTGGGTATGGATCTTCAGAGTCGAGCTTTTCGGGCTTTTCCGTCGGCCCCAAAGATATACTAAGCCCTAGATTGCATCCAGAGCATGCTGAGAAGGAACCGATGCTCAGTCAGGTAGTGGATGAGTCTAACAGGGACACTTTCATCGCTGGCCCTGTTCATCGAGTTAGGGAGACCCCACCTCCCCCCCTTCAGTATCATCTAGCGGCTCACTGGATAAAGGACATGACGCTAGAGACGATCTCAGTTCCTGTTTCCGAAGAGAGGAGGTCTACTCTCACGTGGTGAAAGAACAGCTTTCTTCTCAAGGAAGTCTACCTTTGGCTGTTCAGAAACCCGACCGCCGTCTCTTCTCGGACGCATCAGACACGGGCTGGGGTGCGACTTTGGACGGACAGGAATGCTCGGGAACATGGAATCAGGAGCTAAGGACACTTCACATCTATTGCAAGGAGCTGTTGGCGGTTCATCTGGCCTTGATAAACTTCAAGTCCCTCCAGCTTAACAAGGTGGTGGAGGTGGACTCTGACAACACCACAGCCTTGGCTTACATCTCCAAGCAGGGAGGGACTCATTCGTGGAAGTTGTTCTAGATCGCAAGGGACCTCCTCATCTGGTTAAAAGATCGAAAGCTCACGCTGGTAACGAGGTTCATTCAGGGCGATATGAATGTCATGGCAGATCGCCTTAGCCGGAAGGGTCAGGTCATCCCCACAGAGTGGACCCTTCACAAGAATGTTTGCAGCAGACTTTGGGCCCTGTGGGGTCAGCCAACCATAGATCTGTTCGCTACCTCGATAACCTAGAGGCTCCCGTTGTATTGTTCTCCGATTCCAGACCCAGCAGCAGTTCACGTGGATGCTTTTCTGCTGGATTGGTCCCATCTCGACCTGTATGCATTCCCGCCGTTCTAGATTGTCAACAGGGTACTTCAGAAGTTCGCCTCTCGCAAAGGGACACGGCTGACGTTGGTTGGCTCCGCTCTGGCCCGCGAGAGAATGGTTCATAGAGGTACTGCAATGGCTGGTCGACATTCCCAGGACTCTTCCTCTAGGAGTGGACCTTCTACGTCTACCTCACGTAAAGGAGGTACATCCAAACCTCCACGCTCTTCGTCTGACTGCCTTCAGACTTTCGAAAGACTCTCAAGAGCTAGGGGCTTTTCGAAGGAGGCAGCCAGAGCGATTGCCAGAGCAAGGAGGACATCCACTCTCAGAGTCTATCAGTCTAAAGGGGAAGTCTTCCGAAGCTGGTACAAGGCCAATGCAGTTTCCTCATCCAGTACCACTGTAACCCAGATTGCTGACTTCCTGTTACATCTAAGGAACGTAAGATCCCTTTCAGCTCCTACGATTAAGGGTTACAGAAGTATGTTGGCAGCGGTTTTCCGCCACAGAGGCTTGGATCTTTCCACCAACAAAGATCTACAGGACCTCCTTAGGTCTTTTAAGACCTCAAAGGAACGTCGGTTGTCCACTCCAGGCTGGAATCTAGACGTGGTCCTAAGGTTCCTTATGTCATCAAGATTTGAACCTCTCCAATCAGCCTCTTTTAAGGACCTCACATTAAAAACTCTTTTCCTCGTGTGCTTGACAACAGCTAAAAGAGTAAGTGAGATCCACGCCTTCAGCAGGAACATAGTTTCCACATCTGAAACGGCTACATGTTCCTTGCAGCTCGGTTTTTGCTAAACGAGCTTCCTTCACGTCCTTGGCCTAAGTCGTTCGAGATCCCAAGCCTGTCCAACTTGGTGGGGGACGAACTGGAGAGAGTACTTTGCCCAGTTAGAGCTCTTAGGTACTATCTAAAAAGGTCATAACCTTTACGAGGACAATCAGAAGCCTTATGGTGTGCTATCAAGAAGCCTTCTCTTCCAAGGTCTAAGAACTCAGTTTCTTACCTATTCAGGCTCCTGATTAGGGAAGCACATTCTCATCTGAAGGAAGAAGACCTTGCTTTGCTGAAGGTAAGGACACATGAAGTGAGAGCTGTGGCTACTTCAGTGGCCCTCAAACAGAACCGTTCTCTGCAGAGTGTTATGGATGCAACCTATTGGAGAAGCAAGTCAGTGTTCGCATCATTCTATCTCAAAGATGTCCAGTCTCTTTACGAGAACTGCTACACCCTGGGACCATTCGTAGCAACGAATGCAGTAGTAGGCGGGGGCTCAGCCACTACATTCCCATAATCCCATAACCTTTTTAACCTTTCTCTTGAATACTTTTTATGGGTTGTACGGTCGGCTAAGAAGCCTTCCACATCCTTGTTGATTTGGCGGGTGGTCAATTCTTTCTTGAGAAGCGCCGAGGTTAAAGGTTGTGATGAGGTCCTTTAGTATGGGTTGCAGCCCTTTATACTTCAGCACCTAAGAGTCGTTCAGCATCCTAAGAGGACCGCTACGCTCAGTAAGAAAGACGTACTTAATAAAGGCAGAGTAATGGTTCAAGTCGTCTTCCTTACCAGGTACTTATTTATTTTATGTTATTTTTGAATAACTAATAAAATAAAATACGGGATACTTAGCTTCTTTGTTAACATGTATGCTGGTCTCCACCCACCACCCTGGGTGTGAATCAGCTACATGATTATCGGGTAAGATTAATATTGAAAAATGTTATTTTCATTAGTAAAATAAATTTTTGAATATACTTACCCGATAATCATGATTTAATTGACCCACCCTTCCTCCCCATAGAGAACCAGTGGACCGAGGAAAAAATTGAGGTGGTGTTGACAAGAAGTACTGGAGTACCTGACCACAGATGGCGCTGTGGTGTTCACCCCCACCTGTATAGCGATCGCTGGCGTATCCCGACCGTAGATTTCTGTCGGCAACAGAGTTGACAGCTACATGATTATCGGGTAAGTATATTCAAAAATTTATTTTACTAATGAAAATAACATATTTCTGAGATCCCACCCTAAATGAGATTGCATACCAAAACAGCACCGATAATAGTTTTGAAACAATCAAATTTTGGTGAACCGAGCTTTGCATTAAACTTACGTAACATTTGTCTTTTTAGGCACTATACATCTCTCTTTTTTAGTTATTTCTTCAATATGCTGTTCCTTCCTGTTGTAGTACTAGGTATGCAGTTAATTTTAACAGTCATGACTTTTCCGTCATAAGGCTCGGCATTATACAGTAGTTTAGAACTTTTATTCCAGATGTGACCGATTGTGGAATGATCATCCTAATCAGGCAGTTAAATCAGTGGAACTTCAGAAGTTCAAACTTGCTACAAATGCTTTTATGTTGAATAGGCTCACATAACCTCTTCATAGTTTATATGTATGACAGGCCTATTTTAATGCTGTTACCGATCTTAAGATATTTTATACTTGTCATTCATTACTTCTCATGTAGTTTATTAATTTCCTTATTTCCTTTCCTCTTTGGGCTATTTTTCCCTGTTGGAGCCCTGGGCTTATAGTATCCTGTTTTTCCTGCTAGGGTTGTAGCTTGGATAGTAATAATAATAATACAATACAGTTTGGTTTACTGTATATGATATCAAACGTTACCTCTTTTCCTTTATATAGATAATTATAAATTCTTAATTGCCAGTCAGCTGTAATCCCCATTGCAATTGAGTTTGTTTATTGCATTTAAAATGTGGTAAATGTTGTAAGTTCGTTGCACTTTTAGTTAACTGTGATGATTCCAGTCTTGACAAAATCTCTTCAGGCTCATGAATTTTGGCTTTGGCAAATTTTTTTATGGTGAGCAATGACCTCATGTGTCAACCTACTTATGTAGACAATTTATAGCATAATGAACAAATGAATAAAGATAGAAATACTGTAAACTGAAAATTGCATACTTACGAGGTGATTAGGTATTTTCTGTTCATGCTATGCATACTACTAATATTTTCATTATGAATGTACTGTATGTATTTACATTACTAATTTATAAATTGAATTTACTTTTCTTTGAGCCACTTTTTATCATAATGGTTTGACAATTAGACCGACATAAAGACACGTAAAACGCCATAAGTCAGAATTAATTTTTATATTTAATATTTACGAATGACCGACTTAAAGTCGGAACAGACATATGTCTAATCGAAGTAAAGAGGGGCATTTCTCTACTGTATGTTCAGTCCCTTTCCTCTGCTAAATAAGCAACTTATAAACCTTCAAAAGCTGTAGCTCTTTAGACTATTTTTCATTATTGTTTGGTGTCATTACAGTACCAGATTATTACCTCCAAACAAGATTATATTTTCAATATTAAACTTACCCGATGATCATATAGCTGTCAGCTCTGCTGCCCGACAGAAAAACCTACGGGCGGAATACGCCAGCGATCGCTATACAGGTGGGGGTGTACATCAACAGCGCCATCTGTCAAGTAGGTACTCTAGTACTCGATGTCAACATAGAACCAATTTTTCTCTCTGTCGTGCCACTGGCAAGACCTACTAAATACGCTGTTACTAACTGGATTTGTTTTCACAACGATTTGGTGAAGTACACTATTCCAGTTTTGAGCTTTCGCTATGCAGGGGTTTTATCTTCATTTCAAAACTTGAACTCGTTTTGGATAGATTTAATTATGGTGACGAAGAGAGTATGGACTCTCTTTCACTTTTAAATGGCCGACCCTTCCCTTAGACGGAAGTGTGTTTAGGTTTTTGGTAATTTTGCTTAACACGTTATAGATCTATATATTTTATATTTCTCCGCCTTTATAGGCCTCTTCGATTAACTTTCCATTTATTATAAACATATAACAATAAATTTTTATGTTTGTTTATATGCGACCTTTCCTGATTGTAGGCGGTCCTAACTTGGAACCGAAGTTAATTAACATTGAGCCCGTTATATCGTATTTAACCTTTAAAGAATTTTATACTTTTTAAATTTTAATGTTTTATGAAAGAATTTCTTTGATAGTCTCGTACCGTTTTTCAAAGATGAACTAACGTTTAGTTTTTAGTCTACGCAGTTGTTGACGTTCAGGACGTTCAACATGCGCTCTATCGTTACGATAGAGAGAGAGTGTATCACGGTTTCACTTTGCAGTAAGAGTAAACCGATTCTGGCGTTTCGTTCATTCTTTCTTAGCTTAAATGGTTTAAATTCTAAATTAAAGGAACTTTTTATTTGGAAAACCTTTCAGTTTTTTCCTTTAGCAAATAACATGTTTTAACGATATATAATTGGGCTCTTCTCTCAGGTGCGAAATCAAGAGAGAAAGAGAGAGAGAGATAGAGACGGAGGGAGAGAGAGGAGAATAAACGTTTCGTTCAAGCTGGTAACGTTCTCGTTTTTTACTCTCCTCCCTAGTCGCTGTAGGGAAAGAAGGTAAAACGTTTCTAGGGTTTTATTCTTGTTCCCAGGCTATGTGCGGTGAGAGATTGTAAACGTAGTTTATTTGATCTAGTGTTTAGTCTCTTTCCCAGCCACTGAATTCTTTATCTTTATTTATGTTTTCTGTTGCATTGTACGACTGTTTTCGCAATTACTACCTTTTAATGAAGGATAGGATTGCGTGTTTCAGGTAGAAATCAGTTAAAGTTTCGATTTCAGTGAAATAAGTGCAAAACAGAAAATCAAAGTGATAAAGTGATATGCGCAAAGTGTTACAGTGTTGCGTCCGAGGGTTCGTCTGTTCGTGCCAGTCGTTCACCTAGTCCGGGACCTCTTACAAGCTCCCAAGCCCAGGGGAGAAGTAATGTCGAACGACTTATGGGTTCCACAGGCCTTGATCAACGAACAGACGTTTTTCCCTCCGTGGTTTCGGGCGTATCTACCCAAGATCGCCCCACCCACACAAAGACGAGAGAGCCCATTTATTCCTCGTCTGCGGAAGAGGTTTCTCGTAAGAAACCATGGACCATATCTCGCAGCTTTTTAAGTGCAAGTCGGTCCCTTCCGCGCAAGTCCAACGGCCCAGGTGTAGCCACTGGGTCAGTTCGGACTCGCTGCAGTCATCCGACGACTGCACACCTCCCAAGAGAGGCAAGGTGGTACCGCAACAGGCAGTAACTCCGTCTGTTGCCGCACCAGCTGTTTTAGACCCTCAGTCACAACGGACAGTAGCTCCGTCTGTTGCCGCTTTTGTAGACCCTAAGTGGTCTTTACTGCAGTCTATGCAGACTCAGTTAGCTGCGGTTATGCAGGAGTTTCGTGCGGAGAAGGTTGCCGCTGCACCCGTTAGCCTACAACCTGCCACGGTTGTGCGCCCAGCTCACGCTGAGGCTGCCTGCTCCCACACTCCGGCTGCGGAGAGCTCCACCACCGATGCGCAGTCGACCCTGCCAGACGCATGTTGACGTTAGCCGACGTGCGGCACCCTCCGTTGACATGCGTGAGCTACCGCATCAGCAGTGGGAAGGTGGAGTCAAGCTGCCGTGTTTTGACGCGATGCGTTAGTTTCCGCAACCCACGGCAGTCCCCACCACGCACCACCACTCCGCTTTGGTTGTTGCCTGCTCCCACACTCCGACTGCGGAGAAGGTTGACGATGCACCCGTTTGCCTACAACCTGCCACGGTTGTGCGCCCAGCAGACGCTGCGGCTGCCTGCTCCCACACTCTTGTTGTGAGAGCTCCTCCACCCATGCGCAGTCGACCCTGCCAGACGCATGCTGACTCCCACAGACACACGGAGCACTCCGTTGCCGTGCGTGAGCTACCACAAGCTGCCGTGTTTTGACACGGTGTGTCAGCCTCCGCAACCCACTGTGGTTACCGCCACTCGCCCGCAGCAGACTAGTCAGTCAGGAGTTGAGGCTTCCCCACACAGCTTTGGTTGTTGCCAGCTCACAGACTGTCAAGCAGTTACATGACGTTGCCTTCTGGTCTGCTACTAATGCACCAGTGCTGTATGTCCTCACGCACCTGTTGTGGTTGACAGTTCAGTTTTTTGACAGTTCTCAGACTGTCAGGCAGTTACATAACGTTGCCTTCTGGTCTGCTGCTAATGCACCAGTGCTGTATGTCCTCACACACCTGTTGTGGTTGACAGTTCAGTTTTTGACAGTTCACAGACTGTCAAGCAGTTACATAACGTTGCCTTCTGGTCTGCTGCTTATGCACCAGTGAGACCCTCACTGAGATAACCTAGCTTTTCTCGGACATGGTTCCTGTAGATGAGAAAGTGCTGTTCTCCCTCCTACTGAGATTCCTTTGAGGACTCTGTCATTTGGAGAGGAGCCTTAAGCTGCTTAGCCTCCTATGGACTTTAATTAAAGCATAACAAGGCTTCCAGGGATGGTAAATGGTTCCGCTTCAGTCGCTAACCCCGTCTGTTGCCACACCTGCTCCCGTAGACCCTATGGGCTTTGCTGCAAGACATGCAGTCCAACCTTGTGTCCTTGATAGAGGATTTTTTACGGAGAAGTACCTTCTGGCCAACAACCTTCCTACCGGTTGGTTGTGCGCCCTGTTGACGCTGAGGTATCCTACTCGCGTCCGCCAGTTGAGGTGGTTCCTCCACCGATGCGACCCAGTGTGGGTTGCCAGTCGCACGTTGACGTTAAGCGACTCTCGGAGGTGGTTGTGGACGTTCAGTGTGTCACTAGGAAGACGTTCAACAACCAGCAGAGGTGACTTGTTGTGACTCAGTGCGGCAACCTCAGCAACCCGGTAGGGGGTTGACTGCACAACCCAGACAGTCTAGACAGTTTCGGGTTGACGCTGTACTTCCTCGCGTCCCCATGGTTGACAGTTCACAGACTGTGCAGCAGTACCATGATTTTGTGTCCGGCTCCGTCACGCATCCACCAGTGCGACCGGATTCAGCGAGTCAGACGTTGCCCACTCCGTTGCCGTTTCCTCATCAGTTTCGGATGAGGAACCCTCTGATGAGGACATTGCTGAACAAGACGATCAACCCCCAGCCCTGCTATCCATCCAGAAGATGCTGAAGAAGGAACGTTGCCCTGTCAGGCTGTGGATGAGTCTGGTTAGGACACTGTCATCCGTGGTTCAATTTGTGTCACTTGGAAGACTACACCTCCGTCCTCTTCTGTATCATCTAGCTTTTCACTGGAAAAGGACAAGACGCTAGAAGCGGTCTCGATCCCGGTTTCCGGAAAGATAAAGTCTGGTCTGACTTGGTGAAGGACTTTATCAACCTTTGAAAGGGTCTTCCCCTGACTGTTCAGACTCCCAACCACGTTCTCTTCTCGGACGCATCGGACGTAGGCTGGGGTGCGACATTAGGCGGTAGGGAATGCTCGGGATTATGGAACTCGAGTCAAAGGACAATGCATTTCAACTGCAAGAAGCTACTGGCAGTACGTCTGACCTGGAAAAGCTTCAGGTCTCTCCTTCAAGGCAAAGTGGTGGAGGTGAACACGGACAACACCCTGCTTTGACGTACATCTCCAAGCAAGGAGGGACCTACTCTCTGACATGGTACGAGATCGCAAGAGACGACCTCACCTGGTCAACAGGTCTAGACTTTTCACTAGTAACGAGGTTCATCCAAGGCAACTTGAATGTCATAGCAGATTGTCTCAGTAGGAAGGGACAAATAATTCCAACAGATTGGACCCTCCACAAGGATGTATGCAAGAGACTTTGGGCCACCTGGGGCCAGCCAACCATAGATCTCTTCGCAACCTCGATGACCAAGAGGCTCCCAATAGTTTGCTCACCTATCCCGGACCCAGCAGTAGTTCATATAGATACCTTTCTACTAGATTGGTCACATCTAGATCTATATGCATTCCCTCCGTTCTAGATTGTCAACAAGGTACTGCAGAAGTTCGCCTCTCACGAAGGGACAAAGTTGACGCTAGTTGCTTCCCTCTGGCCCGCGAGAGAATAACTCACCGAGGTACTTCGATGGCTAGTAGACGTTCCCAGAACACTTCCCCTAAGGGTGGACCTGCTACGTCAGCCACGCGTAAAGAAGGTACTCCAAGGCCTCCACGCTCTTCGTCTGACTGCCTTCAGACTATCGAAAGACTCTCGAGAGCTAGAGGTTTTTCGAAGGAGGCAACCAGAACGTTTGCTAGAGCAAGGAGAACATCCACCCTTAGAGTCTACCAATCGAAGTGGGAAATCTTCCGAAACTGGTGCAAGTCAGTATCCGTATCCTCGACCAGTACCTCTGTAACTCAATAGCTGACTTTCTCTTATATCTGAGGAAAGAACGATCTCTTACAGCTCCCACTATCAAGGGTTACAGAAGCATGTTGGCATCAGTCTTCCGTCACAGAGGCTTAGATCTTTCCAACAATAAAGATCTACAAGACCTCCTTAAGTCTTTTGAGACCACGAAGGAGCGTCGTTTGGTTACACCTGGTTGGAATTTAGACGTGGTTCTAAGATTCCTTATGTCAGACAGGTTTGAACCGCTTCAATCAGCCTCCCTGAAAGATCTCACCTTTAAGACTCTTTTCCTGATATGCTTAACCACAGCTAAAAGAGTCAGTGAGATTCATGCCTTCAGCAAGAACATCGGATTCTCATCCGAAACGGCTACATGTTCTACAACTTGGTTTTCTAGCCAAACACGAGCTGCCTTCTCGACCTTGACCAATATCGTTCGATATTCCAAACTTATCGTATGGTTGGAAATGAACTAGAAAGAGTATTATGTCCTGTAAGAGCTCTTAAGTTCTATTTTAAAAACCTTTACGAGGCCCATCTGAAGCTTTATGGTGTTCAGTTAAGAATCCATCTTTGCCTTTGTCAGAGAATTCTTTATCCTATTTTATCAGACTGTTAATACGAGAAGCTCATTCCCATCTGAATGAGGAAGACCAAGCTTGGCTGAAGGTAAGGACACACGAAGTTAGAGCTGTCGCAACTTCCGTGGCCTTTAAACAAAATAGATCTCTGCAAAGTATATTCGACGCAACCTATTGGAAAAGCAAATCAGTGTTCGCGTCTTTTATCTTAAGAATGTCCAGTCTCTTTACGAGAACAGCTACACTCTGGGACCATTCGTAGCAACAAGTGCAGTAGTGGTGAGGGCTCTACCACTACAATTCCCTAATTCCATAACCTTTTTAATCTTTCTCTTGAAATGTTTTATTAATATTTTTGGGTTGTCCGGAAGGCTAGGAAGCCTTTCGCATCCTACTTGATTTGGCGGGTGGTCAAAGTCATTTCTTGAGAAGCGCCTAGATTAGAGGTTTTGATGAGGACCTTTAGTATGGGTTGCAACCCTTCATACTTCAGCTCCTAGGAGTCGCCTAGCATCCTATGAGGATCGCGAGGCTCAGTAAGGAAGACGTACTTAAAAAGGCAGAGTAATTGTTCAAGTCGACTTCCTTACCAGGTACTTATTTATTTTATGTTTGTTATTTTGAATAACTGCTAAAATGAAATACGGAATACTTAGCTCATAATGTCAACATGTAATGCTGGTCTCTACCCACCCCCCTGGGTGTGAATCAGCTATATGATCATCGGGTAAGTTTAATATTGAAAAATGTTATTTTCATTAGTAAAATAAATTTTTGAATATACTTACCCGATGATCATAAATTAAAGGACCCACCCTTCCTCCCCAATAGAGACCCAGTGGACAGAGGAGAAAATTGGTTCTATGTTGACATCGAGTACTTGAGTACCTACTTGACAGATGGCGCTGTTGATGTACACCCCCACCTGTATAGCGATCGCTGGCGTATTCCGCCCGTAGGTTTTTCTGTCGGGCAGCAGAGCTGACAGCTATATGATCATCGGGTAAGTATATTCAAAAATTTATTTTACTAATGAAAATAACATTTTTGGTTTTGAAATTTATTTTTTGGTATGTTTTTATTTTTCTGTCTTTTCTCCAATTGTTTCTTTATTCATGTATCTGTTTGTCAGATTTAATAACAAATATATACAAAAAGTTGCTTTTATAACAATCTATGCCAAAGTTGGACCTTGTGACGTGTAATAAGTTTAAGTTTTAGGAGGGGAAGGAATATAACTTTGGATAGAAGGTCCTTGGTAGAAGTTTGTTACCCGAATCCTCGTCTTAGTTCAAATGATAATTTGTTTAGTCTTTGTAACTCACATTTACAGTACTGAATATTGTCCCAAGATCATTTGACGTTTCTTAGATGGCTTCAATGGTAGCTTAGTTAGGATTTTTTTAATTGTTTTTTTGTATTGTCTATTACCAATAAACATTTTTCTTCTTTACAGCTCCTGAGGTGCTAGGTCCTGAAAAGTATGACAAAAGCTGTGATATTTGGTCACTAGGAGTTATCATGTACATATTGTAAGTTTTTCATTCACTTGCATAATATCTTAGAAGTATTTTAAGCCTGTTAGTAATGTTAGGTCATCATATTTGTACATACACTTGTACTTCCTTATAAAGTATACAGTACTATATATACTCAATTTTTTGTAATGAGGCGCATTTGCACAGACTCGCCTTGGTGCCCTTTTAGCTCGGAAAAGTTTCCTGCTCTCTGATTGGTTAGAATTATCTTGTCCAACTAATCAACGATCAGGAAACTTTTCCAAGCTAAAAGGGCACCCCTGCAAGTCGGTGCAAATCTGCCTCATTAAAATGAATTGACTATAGTATATCTTAGCAATGTCTCATATAGTTTCTTGTTGTGGGGGATTATTTAAGCCCACATCGTACAGGAAGGTATGGAAAAAGGAGAGCCTTGGGCTAGAAGGAAACACCATGTTTTTCTTAAAAACTCTGATTTTATTAGAACAACTAAACTCTTAAGTAAATATAATGAGACTTACATTAAGCAAAAATAGTTATAAAATTCACACTCATAAATATGATGACTTGTAAATATCAAATACTAAATTAATTGTACTTCAATATACACTTCAAGTAAGAGAAACAGAATTAAATATATAACCAAGAAAACTAACAAAAAACATTGGAACATGAGTTATAAAAGAAAATGGTGGTGCTATTTTAGACACACTGTAAGGAAACTCCTTTCAAGTGAATAAGCAGAAGACACCTTTCTAAAGTCATCACTTGTGTTAACCCTTTTACCCCCAAAGGCCGTACTGGTACGTTTCACAAAAGCCACCCCTTTACCCCCATGGACGTACCGGTACGTCCTTGCAAAAAAATGCTATAAGAAATTTTTTTTTCATATTTTTGATAATTTTTTGAAAAAATTCAGTCATTTTCCAAGAGAATGACACCAACCTGACCTCTCTATGACAAAAATTAAGGCTGTTAGAGCAATTTTAAAAGAATATTCTGCAAAATGTGCTGGGAAGAAAATAACCCCCTGGGGATTAAGGGTTGGAAATTTCCAAAGAGCCCGGGGGTAAAAGGGTTAATGTTTCTAATTATTGTTTCCCGTGCGCAGATTATGTGGTTTCCCGCCGTTCTACAGCAACCACGGGCATGCAATATCTCCAGGGATGAAGAAACGCATTCGAACGGGTCAGTATACCTTTCCCAATCCGGAATGGGCAAATGTAAGCCAAGATGCCAAGGAACTAATTAAGGGAATGCTTCGTACTGACCCTGAGGAAAGGCTGACGATTTTTGATGTGATGAAAAATAAATGGATTGTGGTAAGTGGATATGCAAATTTTATTCCAGTAGTTTTATTTTCTTTTATTTTGTTCAGGAAGTGTAGATAGATCACTCATTTTTAGAAAGTAATTAGAAAAGTACTGGGACTGTAGAATTTTTTATATCAGAATATTTTGTAATAAATCACTTCTGTAGCAGTAAAAAATTACCATAATTTTGTACGTGTCGTGGATGGGTATTCACTTGATTTTAACATGTTGGGACTAATAAGTATGTTCATGATCTGAAGTCCGCCTTTCGTATGAAGAATAAATTGAATCTGCACATTAGAAAAGGTCTTAGATATAGGAAGAAATTGAGATCAAGAGGCAATGCAGATTTTTTGTCCACTTTTTATAATTGCGAACCGAGTTGTCCCTTGCAAAAATGAAAACTGGATTTTTTTTTTTCAAACCCTAATTTTACAGAAATTCATTTGGCTAACCGCAAGTGTAAACGATATCAGGTTCGTCAACTTTTTGCTATTCTTGATGTAAGAAGATCCGTGTACAAAAACATTTGTTAAATGTTCTAATATTGCTGTTCCTTGAAAGATATCATTTAGCGCTACAATATTGATAGCAAATATCAAAAAATAAGGTCTGATGCAATTATCAAAACAATTCCTTTGGACCGGCCCTATGAGAAGCAGAATGCTAACTTGGTTGTATGGGTAAACTTTTTATCAATCATAGTGACTGGAATAGTTGTGGGTCTGACCCTGACAAAAACATACAGTAGAGGTTGTATGAATCAGTGAAATTATTATAATTTATTATTTTCATGGTTATTACTAGCCAAATCACAACTATTTAGAAAAGCAGGATGTTACAAGACCAGGGGCTCCAAAAGGGAAAGGAAATTGAGAAATATCAATTAAACTTTATATAAGAAATAATGAAAACATATGAAACATAGTAAGCTTTATAACATTAAAATAAGTTAATCATATACAGTATGAATTAGAAAATAAGACATATGTTAGCCTGTTTAGCAGGGAAGCATTTGCAACAAGTGTGAACTTTAGGTGTTCTATTAATTCAACCACCAGATCAGGAAGATCATTCCGCAATCTAGTGACAGCCGGAATAAGACTATTAGATTACTTTTATCCACATTTTCACTTCCTTTCTTCCATCTTGCTTTCTGACTTCCTTTAACTTTTACTACCTAAGTTAAATGCAGAGCTTTCCTCCAGTTATGCCTCAGTGCAGAATGTCCTACCTATAGTCCATTTCTTTTAGCAATGCATATTTGCACCGACTCGCGGCGGTGCCCTTTTAGCTCGGAAAAGTGTCCTGATCGCTGATTGGTTAGAATTATCTTGTCCAACCAATCAGCGATCCGGAAACTTTTTCGAGCTAAAAGGGCACCGCTGCGAGTCGGTGCAAATATGCATCGGTAAAAGAAATGGACTATAGTCAACGCACAAGACCATATGACCCAAATAATACTTAAGATCCTACACAAATTCCATTTAATAATTGGATACATTTTCCAAATTACTAAGTATATGCCTACATAGTAACTACCTGTTGATAAGGTTTTAAAAAGTGATAATTTCTCTTGGATATTTTTATATATATACTAATTTCTCTTGGATATTTTTATATTTATGGTTAATCTACTTTAATCCTTTCTTGTGCATTATAATTTAGATGGTTACAAGGGTTCCTTGAATAATTTTTGGCATCTTTCATGCCACAGGCTGCATTGTTTACTGCTAATTATTTTTAATTAGGTGTCTTGGGTCACACTCAACTAGAATATTGTGCCTTCACTGCAAACACCTAAATCAATTTCACTTTATTTCCATCTACCTGAACTCCTGGTCTTCATTAAGCTAATGAGCATTCATACAGTCTTTGTTGCACTTTTAGTGAATTTCTGGATTTAAGATCATAGAAAACTACAACGTAAAAATATAGTCAAAGGTTTTATGTGATACAAAAGAGAAGGGAAAGAGAGGCATTACTAATTTGGTGCTTTCTGTCCATCCTACTCTATTGGTTTCTTTACTCATCAAAGATTCTTTCTTAGAAATTAAGGGAAGTTGTTAGCTTGCACGGTTGGGTTTGCCCTGCAGTCCAATAAGGTTACAGATTGACTCGTATTCTTTTACTTTATGTAATTTATCATGCTCTAAAGTGTTCTATATGCCTCGGGAAGCAAAAAGAGTTAAATGTAGGTAATTGATTTGTTTGAAAAGGTTTGATTCAAGACAAGTGATATTGATATCCGTTGAAAATGTTCGTCAAGTGACCAGTTTGTCTGATGTCGGAATCTTCTGGATTTCAAATTTCAAAAGTTTCTGCCGGATATAGAATATACTTTTATTGGTTCTAGTCTTTTATGTAAATATAAGATTAAATTTTATTATGAATTAGCATTTTTATCTAATTTTTAATCATTGAAGATATGCATGGAAATTGGTAGTCAAACACAGGCTTCATGTTCTTGCTACAGAATTGTTCATTTGGATCCTCTGATTTTGTCCCATCAGTATGAATCTCTCGAATGCTCCTACAGTACCTTTGTCAAATATTTAACAAACACTAGTTTTTAAGATGACATTTTATTTTGAGAGGTGTACAAATATGTCCTTTCCATTCTATTTTCAAGCAATATACTGAGGTGCCACAGACTCCTCTCCACACCTCAAGAATCTTACGCGAAGAAGGTGACCTGTGGCAAGAGGTTCAGGATGAAATGACCCGTTCTCTGGCTACAATGCGCGTGGATTACGATACACTGCAGATAAAAACCCTCGACAACGCTAACAACACATTGTTGAGCAAGCGTCGCAAAAGAGCGAATGATCACTAAACTCAGATTCTTGGCACTGATTTCAGGGTTGCAAGCCTAAAACATCAGTTACTATAGTCAGACTTTAGAATTGATTGGCATGATGCCTTTTTAAGAAAAGGTAGTCTGTGTATTATACAGGCTTGAAATGGAAAGACCTTATGTTCTTGCTTTGGTTCCCTATTTAAGAATGTCTTCTTATCAATAGTACTAAATGACTTTTAAGACAATATCGATCAGGCTCAAATTTATCCTTTTAGGAGGTAAAAGCAATAACTAGGCATTAATAAAATGTGTTTTTATTCTTGTTAAGGAAAAGAGGTAATGTTCTCATTCTGTATTTTCTTACGCTGTACTTCACTACAAGGAAGGTGCATGTTGTACTGACTCACTGTGTTTGTTCTTTATCATTGATGCTTAGAATAGCCACATGTAAAGTATCTCAATTTGATGAATCTTTGAATGTTGGTTTTGCTGAGAACTGTCAAGAAAAGTGCTGTGTTGTATGGAATTTACAAGAAATTAGGGGCATCATGCAACTCAAGTTCTAGAAACCTGTCGTTTGAAATCTGTGATGTTGATTGGTGAATTGTGTTAAGCCCTGTCCACACGATCGAGCATGCCTGACGGGCAAACAGTGATACCAGGCCACAATAGTCAGTGAAAATGAGGTTTGATGACGTCAGAAGCGGGAAAACTAAAGGCAGGGATCTGGCAACACTGTATGATGCCAGAACCTTGTCTGTGGTTTTCCAACCCTCTTTCTTACTAATGATTGTGGTCTGGTATCATTGTTTGCCTGTCGGGCATGCTCCATCTTGCGGACAGGGCTTTAGTAGCCAAAACACTTATGTGTTTGGAGATTAACAAGGAGCAGCCTCTATGGATTTACTCTAAATCCAAGGGAACTATTGAACAATTTTAAGAAGGTAGAGCACTTGTTGCTGCTTTGATGGTAATTTCACTGAAGCTTGCATTTAAGACTGACCTGTACCTCTATTAAGGTAGTATTTTTCCTCAAGAGTTTTATAATTTCGTCACAATATTCACTGCCAGAAGCGAGATGAACGAGGAACAGAGTATATCCAGTGTTTTTTTGCTTGTGGTGTGGAAACGTTAGAATGTCACTAGAAAGCGAGTCGAGAAAAGTTTAGTGCCCTTAAATTGACCGAGTTGGATTTAACATATCGTTTGCTAGGTAAATCACAATATTATAAACACGCCAGATATATATGCAAGTATTTTATGGAAATTCTCATCAATTATATCTCAAATCTTAAATTTAGTGGTAGATAGGAGAAACTAATACAAGCTGAAGTAACTTATTTTTTATTACTTTTGACTGTAGAAAAATAGCATTAAGACTTATGCATTAATTGAATGTGCTAGCAATATTAATTTTAGATATTAGATTTGAATAAGATGTCAGTTTTAATTTGTTGAATGGCATTATTTTTCCAATACATAACCATGATTTCAGTGTACAATTATTTTGAATTCCATATTAACGTATTTAACATCACATGTTTATTTGTTTGGGAACTTGTTTACGCTACCCAGAATAGTTAAGAAGTGTAAACATAGTTTATCTTGCAGTTGATAATTGCAGGATTTGTATATAAATTAAATAAATTTATAAAAAAATAATGAATTTATCTCAAAGCAGCACAAACATAAAGCTTCACGAGCATTCTGAAGTTTTTGAACTGGGCAGTATTTTGCTTTACTGTTTCGAAGAGTAATGACAAGGTACACAACGTACAATTAGTAGAACGGGCAGTCATTATGGATCTAGGTTGTTTAGTTTATATATCTTCTATAGCAATGGATCTATTTTGGTACAGCCAATAGTTTATTAATCTTTTATGGTAAGATTTTGGATTTATAAGAAAAATTTTTTGCTGTGGAAAACTTCTGGTTTAAACAAAGATACCTCACGCACAAAATTAGGAACCAATTATACTCCCTTTGTGTTAAACCATTTGAAAACTTCCTGTTATTACAGTGACGGCTTTCATGAATTTTATTTTGTTTTTACTACAAAAGCATAGCAATTTCTATCTGTAAGGGAAAGATGTCCTATAAAAGTTTAGAGCTCAAGTGATATATGTCAAGGGATGTAGCTATAGTTGCATTAGTTGTAGTTTTATTAACCCTTTCACCCCCAAAGGACGTACCGGTACGTTCTTGCAAAACACTGTTAATTACATATTTTTACATATTTTTTGATAATTTTTTGAGAAACTTCAGGCATTTTCCAAAAGAATGAGACCAACCTGACCTCTCTAGGACAAAAATTAAGCCTGTTATAGCAATTTAAAAAAAAAATATAGCAAAATGTGCTCGAAATTTAACCTTATGGTGGGGGTAAAAGGATTAAAAGTAGTGGTAATGGTGATGGTAATAGTAGTAGTAGTAGCACCAGAAATTAAGCTGTCCAAAGATTTTAAAGAAGCAGGCTTGCTAGTTACATGGAAACTGTTGTCAAATGGATCTAGTATTTGATCCAACATTTAGAATACTCAAAGTCAGCATAGATCTTGATGTCATGTATAACCAATGAATATTTTGTAATCTGGATGTTATTAATACATTCAAATATGCATAATAGAAATAACTTAAATGGTACTTACAATGTTTGATAAGGGGATCTAATATGGAAAGTATTGTAATGTTTTAATATCGGGAGTCATATGTTATGACTTCTTTCTCACCATTATCCCTTGCACTAAGGGGTCGGCTGCCTTATGCGTCCTCTCCAATGCTTTCTATCAAAGGGATCTTCCATCAAACCTCTTTTCACCATATCATCCTTCACATGGCAAGACTAAGGTGAAGAATAATATGAAGGGAAGAGGATACCTTTGATAGAAGGTTTTGGAGAGGGTGCATCAGGCAACCAGCCTTTAATGTAGGGATAACAGTTGGAAGGAAGTCATTACATAAGGTTCATTGGAGATGAGAAATAAGGAGTTACTCAAATTCCTGTAAGACTGACTCCCAATTGACTTAGCTTTTGATCTTCAGCAGTATAGTACGCATTAATCTTAGTGGTCTATTATAACTATTTAATGGTGTTAATGATAAACAATATGTATCCCCTTATTAGAAAATATTTGTATAATGTGGTGTTGTTGTCTCTGAAGTTAAGTGTGCCAGCTCCAGCTTTGTGTCACACCATTGTCATCATGTTAATTCAAATCTGCTATTTTAAAGTTGCCATTTAGGAGAGAAAATTGAATTAGAAGACTGATAAAAAACTGTTGGCAAGTTATTTTCTCCAGTGTAAGATTAAGAAGCCTTTTTAGTGTTTAAAAAAAATATTACAGTATTTATAATTTTGAAAAATTCCCCAAGGAAGTATTTAGAAATATACAGTCATTACTTTATTGTAAGCTGTTAAGTATTTTCAATTTTTTTTGTATTAATCATCTGAATTTATTTAACCATGTATTCATGACTTTTTTACCATAAATAAGGGAACCCATGTGCCAACACTACTTAGTTAATTATACATTGGTCCATCTAGAGTTTCAATGAATTTTCTTGTTCCTTAACCCTTTTACCCCCAAAGGACGTACTGGTACGTTTCACAAAAGCCATCCCTTTACCCCCATGGACGTACCGGTACGTCCTTGCAAAAAAATACTATAAACATTTTTTTTTTCATAATTTTGATAATTTTTTGAGAAAATTCCGGCATTTTCCAAGAGAATGACACCAAGCTGACCTCTCTATGACAAAAATTAAGGCTGTTAGAGCAATTTAAAAAAAAATATACTGAAAAATGTGCTGGGGAAAAAAATAACCCCCTGGGGGTTAAGGGTTGGAAATTTCCAAAGAGCCTGGGGGTAAAAGGGTTAAGCTAGTGAATCCAAAAGGCAAAGGTGCCATGTAGCATTTACCTTTTCAGTGTATATGATTTTACTTTCAATATGATCCTCCTTGGCAGTCCTTGAGGGTTTAATATGACCTCCATATTCAAGTACTGTATTTAATTATGACAAGTACTTAAATACGCTAGGATGAGCTAGGCAGCTCAAATACTACAGGGCATTCATTTTTATTTTCACTGAGGATTTTTCGAGATTTTTTTTTTTTTGTCATTTGTAGAGACCCTAATTTTTATGTATAATAAACTAAAATATTAAAATACTCTATCATGCAGGTTTGACTTCATTTAGTCTCTAGGGCCTGTCACGGCCCTCCCCTTTGATGAAGGGATTATCTAAATGGAAGACAGCCTGTGAATAGTGGTTTTCACACGCCCCTGTTGTATACACAACACCCACAAGGTGATCGCGCGAGGGTAGTAACCTCTGCATTCCATGCTTTTATCTTTCTCTAGTATATTTGGAAGATTTATATTAGAAAAGTGTAAAGAAGGACTTCTTTCACCGGCCGTCACAGGTCTCTTCCCAGAAATAGATTTTTCCTTCGTCAAAATCCCTTAAATATTACGATACAGGTTAAAAGAATTTGGAGATATGCTTGCTTTCTTAATAGGATGATTACATTATTGATTTGGTCACATTGTCTATTGTGATTTTTGTACTTCTTCAAAATCTGGTGCTTAATGTGCTTCGAGTTAAATCATCATGTTGTAGATTAGAAGTAGATTTTGTTGAAGGGTGGTTGTTTTTGTTTTTGTTTTTTTTTTGTTTTGTTTATTAGAGGAACTTTAAAGTTTCCATGTTTTTGGTCATGTCTTATTTTCTGTATCCTACAGTTTTAAATTTTTTTACTCTAGCTGATTCCATGGTGAATTCTTTTATTTAATTATATCATTTTTCATTTACTATGCTTGAGTTATATCTTGTGTAACATGATGATTGTTTAGAATTATATTTGAAAAATACAGTGCATATCGCTACCTCATTGCAAGAGGGTCGTAACTCTAAATTTGCTAGTTTTGAGTTATATGGTGTACAAGATTGCCGAATTGATTCTGCATCTTTTGGTAAAAGAGTCGTAAATCTAGGTGAATTAGTGGCCGAGAGATGGCACTAAGAAGATTGTGAAACATGATCAAATTCATAGGACTTAGCAACTTTCAAATGCGTCTCCTGAAAAATCAGGAATTTGGAGTTATGACCCTCTTGCAATGAGGTAGCGATATGTCATGTATCATATTACATGTTACTTCTAAAAATACAGTTGCATTTGGTCTTATGATTTTGCTAGTGCTTTTGTATTTAATCATCTGGACTTAGGGGAGTTTTATACCTACATTCAATATTAATTTGTATTCACTTAAGCATGCATAGATATTGGTTCAGATTTACCATTTTTTCTCTTTTCTAAGATTCATCTGTTTTGTGCCATTTTTTTTAAGGTTTTAAAAAAAAATCTGTTTATTACTACTGTATGTTTCATTTTTATTACTCCTTTGGATTAAATTAAGACTTCCAAGGTTTTTTTTAAATGCATAATGTACCATATAGGCTTTTCCATTATTTGCAAAATATGATATTGAATAACTTAGATAGTTCAGGTAAAGTAGATAGGGCCTGTGTTACGGCCCTCCCCTTTGATGAAGGAATTACCTAAATGGCTGACAGCTTGTGAATAGTGGTTTTCACACACCCCTGCTTTATAAACGACGCCCACAGGGTGTTCGCGCGAGGGTAGTAACCTCTGCATTCCATACTTTAATTTCTCTGGTATATTTGGAAGTATTTATATCAGAAAAGTGTAAGGAAGGACTCTTTTCACCGGGCGTCACAGGTCGACCCAGAAATATGATATTGAATAACTTACATCTCATTGTGTTTGCTGCTGTGAATGTAAGTATACTAGAGTATTTGTGTGATTGTGAGTTATTCTTTTCGTTGGCATGGCTGAAGTGTCAAGATACTGAAAATATAGGTAGGTTTTGTGCAGTAATATTGTAGTAAAAATATCAGACTATAGTAATCTCGCAAAAACAAATCTTGTATGAAGCATTCATTGTGGATATCAGATTAAAACAAACAAAAATAATTTAGGAAAAAGGAATGATTTTGGATTGAACGTTGGTTCATATCATTATACTGTATATTTTAAATATACAGTCGTGTCACATAGAATTTTTGCTACAAAATAATATAAAGGCTATGATTACTTAGTGTCATCATTGATAACCAATTTATTAATTATAGTATCCCTGATATCCAAATAATTAATATTTTACAGGTTTTCATCAAAATATTTTATGTTGATGGGTTTTCTTTATCTTTAATAATGATCAGCATACTATTATGAATATTATTATCGGTTGCATGCTAAGTAGGTCAACTTACAGGTAACCTCACAGTGGGTGATTCGTAGTCCCTCCAAAAGTATCCTGAAATTAATTTATTAAAATTTTAATCTGTTGTGTGAAAATAAAAAACAGGTGAATTAGTCCTTTTTAGCAATTATTAAGTGGAAGGCTTTATTCACTGGCTTTTTAATTGTATACAAGAACCTCCACTGATGGCTTTTATCGACATTTGCCCCTAAATAAAAATTTCCCATATTCTTTCCTTACAATACACTTGGTAGATCTTTGTACAGTATTGAGACAGTCTGGCGGTGAACGGCAATAACCTTGGCTTGGGTATGCCGCAGGGGCTTTGACTTTTCAGTTTTCTCGTTGACTTGTGTTACCCCGCTTCAGGTTGTGAAGCTTTTAAAAGTACTATTTGCATTATTAACAACTGTAAGGAATGTCTTCTGCATAGATTATTCAAGGGAGTTATTTCTGAGTGATCATGATCCTCATTAAAAGTTGGAAGCATCTCTAGATCTTCTCCACCTGTCAGGAAAATGAATGACACAAGAATTAAATCAGTATAGCAGTTGCCTGCAACTTCTAGTGGTGTTCAAGGCCTTTCAGCCTCAGGAGACGTTGGTAATAGGAAAGTGAGTGGCTGTGCTGTCTGACAACATGACGGCATTAGCTTACAATCAGAAGACGGGGACCTAGAAATCCCTATACCGGATAGCAGAAATGTTATGAACAGGGAGAAATTTTGAGAGAAATAATCCTTCTTTGGTTTATCCCAGGAAAATTGAACATCTTAGCAGGTCAGTTTAGCAGAAAAACCAGATTCTCCTAAACGAATGGTCTCTACATCCGTCAGTGTGTCTAGAAATTTAAATTTAGTGGCAGTGACCCAATGTAGACACGTTTGCAACATCTATAAACAAGGAGATAGAGGTGTTTTGTTCACCAGTTCCAGATCCTTTACCATGGAAGGATGATGTCCTGTTACAGGACTGGTCAAATCTTAATCTCTACGCCTTTCCGCCATTTCCCCATGACTCGACCGGTGATAGATAAGTTCAGGGTGTCTAGAAATAGCAGAATGGCTATGGTGGCTCCATTTTGTTCTTAAAGAGAGTGGCTTATAGATATGTGGTCTCTGTTGTTAGAGTTTCCAAGCAGGTTGCTTTAATGAAACAATCTTCTCGAACAGATTTTGAGGGTGGTGCATCCAAATATGTGTGTGCTACATCTTACTGCTTGAAACCTGTCCAAAAGCAAAGGGTTTTCAAGAGCCTTAAGATTGTCTATCTTAGGTTAAAAAACAGTCTACTAATAATCTGTATCAAAGGCAATGGAATGTTTTTGACTGGTACAACTCAAGAAATGTGCCAGTTACCAGAAGTGTTTTGGATTACATTGTTGAATCTTTGCATTTAATTTTTTTATGAAAAGAAGCTGACCATATCAGCTATTCAGCAGTATAGATCCATGCTTTAATACATTTCCAAAGCATTTAGGAATAGATTTATCCATTTCATGTGTTATTATAGATGTTTGTTCCAACACAGAATACTTACCTCAAACTACTTTCTTAGGAGTATCTGGGATCTCCTCCCAACCGACCAGAGTTTTGTGTAGTTTACCCCTAGTCCCGTTTTCTATGAGGGGTAACCTCAGGTGGAGTGGAACATGCCCTGAGGCTATCCCCCAGGTCAGAGAGCATGCTTGCTCAGGTCTCGATCTCCAGTAAGTTCTCTGGTCGCGCTGTGATAACATATCGGCGCTCTCTCTTACCCAGTGCGACCCTGTGTCCCCGACCCCCCTTATTGTGTCTTTCGAGGTCCCCACGTGGACTTATTATTATTATTATTATTACTATCCTAGCTACAGCCCTATTTGGAAAAGCAAGATGCTTTAGGCCAGGGGCTCCAATAAGGAAGAATAGCCCAGTGAGGAAATGAAATAAGGAAATAAATAGCTGAAGAGAACAAATTAACAATAAATCATCCTTCCTCCCCTTATCCTCTGTGTTCGTCGTGTAGGGGCAGCTTATGTTCTCCTACAGCCACGTGTCCGGAGTGCAAGTCCTGGAACGTAGTACAGTGGGTGCGCTTCGGCACCAAGAAGAAGAATGCATCCAAGAGGTCTCATAGGAAGACGAGCCTCTCCTCGCCGCTTACTTCTCCCGATGCCTCGTCGAATGGAGCTTCTTTATACAGCCATCTTCCCCTACCCAGAGTAGGGGACGAGGTAAGTCAGTTGTAGGGAAGTGCCCATTGCTCTTCCCCAGGAGTCTGAGTGGGTGCGGTATAGCACCAAGAAGAAGTAGGCGACGAAGAGGCAAGAAGAAGTAGGCGACGAAGAGGCAAGAAGAAGTAGGCGACGAAGAGGCAAGAAGAAGTAGGCGACGAAGAGGCAAGAAGAAGTAGGCGACGAAGAGGTCGCCTAAGAAGACTAGCGCCCCTTCCCCTCTTGCTTCGACGGGCGTCTCGTCTGACAGAGCTTCCCTACCACCCTCCCCTACCCAGAGTAGGGGACGAGGTAAGTCCGTTGTGGGGAAGAAGGCCGAGGCCCTTCCCCAAGAGTCTGATCTTCAGGATAGTGGGGTTGTGGCGTCGTTCCAGACGAGTGAGGAGCTTGAGGGAGGGGCGGGAGTGTGTTGGGAGACGGAGTCCTGGTGTAAGCAGGCCACGTCTCCTCTGATGACCCCATGTGGGGGAAAAATGTCCCTAATTCTTCTCCAGCCTCTTTGGCGTGTTTTTCAGTCACTTCTGCAGCCGAGGACGTCGCCGAGAAGGAGCCTCCCAAGTCTGAGTTGCAGCGTTCCCCGGACCGGGAGTCCAGGGATTTCTCGCCACGAAGGCCATCCTCCAGATGCAGATATGACCCTCGCAGGGAGAAATGCGAGAAGCGCGAAGCTTCCGGTTCACCCCGCCAGCGGGGGGAACCGTGCTTCCTTACGGGCAGCCTGGCCGAATCAGCACAGCTGGTACGGCCCTCGGACTTAAAGGAACGGTTCCCTCCGTCGGGTCAGCCCACGGGATCCGCGTCCTCGTCCCCCAGAGAGAATACATGAACGGTAGTCCTCGCCGGCACGGCGATGCCAGTTCTGACCCCCGAACCTGGTGCGGAGGCTCCCGCCGGGGAAGACCGGTATCACCGCAGGGGAGTGCCTGTTATTCCAGAACCGAAGCGCCCGATGGGAGTGCCCGGTGACCCGGCTCCTCGGGATCAGGCCGTAGGTTCTGCGGACGGTAGAGAAGGTTCGTTCGTTCCGACGGTGATGCCCGTCCTTCGACGTGAACCCCGACAACCCTACAGCAGGCTCTGGCAGACCGGCATAAGTCCTCCAAAGGCCACCTAGCTCGGCACGAGCGCAGTGGACCCAGGACGGAGGCCCCCGTTCCGACGGTGATGCCAGTCGACAGGCGTAAGTCCGCGAAGGGTCCAGCTCCATCCGCCCAGCGGAGAGAGTCGCCCCTTCGGTCTGGCAGTCGAGTCCTGACCTCCAAAGGCCACCTAGCTCGGCACGAGCGCTGTGGACCCAGGACAGAGGCCCCTGTTCCGACAGGCATAAGCCCGCGAAGGTTCCGACTTCTCCCGCCCAGCGGAGAGAGTCACCTATTCGGACTGGCAACCTTGTCCCGGCCTCCGGTCCTTCGATGGCCAGCCCTGAACAGAGGAACCAACCAGCCAGCACGGGGAAGCCCGTGGCTCCATGGATATCCGCAGGAGCTCCATCCTTCCAGCGGAGGTAGCCGCTGGATCGACCCGGCAGCATGGCTTCCATACCCGGTACCACGACTGCTCCATTCAGGATTCGTGGTCAACCGCTGGTAGGCCAGGGTACTCACACCCCACGGATTTCCCGGGAGGGGGTAGACCCATGATCCAAGCATTGGAGGTGGCCACTGTCACACCCATGATGGCTCCTTCCGCCCCGGCGGCTCCATCCGTGATAGAGCCAGCCGTGCCATTTTCCTGGTCAGCCCCATCCAAGCATTGGAGGTGGCCGCTGACACTCCCATGACGGCTACCTCCGTCCTGGTGGCTCCATCCGTGATGGAGCCAGCTGTGCCATCGTCCCGGCCAGCCCCATCCAAGCATCGGAGGAGGCCTCTGACATGGCAGGGTACTTAAACCCCACAGATCTCCCCGGGAAGGGGTAGACCCATGACGGGTACCCCCGTCCCAGTGGCTTCATCCGTGATGGAGATAGCCGCTCCATCGTCCCGGCCAGTCCCATCCAAGCATTGGAGGTGGCCGCTGACGCACCCATGACGGATACCTCCGTTTCGGCGGCTCCATCCGTGATGGGGCCAGCCGTGCCATTGTCCCGGCCAGCGCCATCCAAGCATCAGAAGAGGCCTCTGACATGGCAGGGTGCTTAAACCCCACGGATTTCCCCGGGAGGGGGTAGGCCCATGACGGCTCCATCCGTGACGAAGGCAGAGTGGTTTTTCCCCGAGCGGGTCGAACGGGGCTATTGCCTGTCTCGGTGGCCGCTGGAGAGGGAGCCCCGCACTTTTGCCCAGTGCCTCTTCGGCTCCGTCCGCCCGTCGGATGAAAAAGTTGGCACACGTAATCTTTCCCTTACCTTGCCCCCCGTAGGGGAGCTTCGACTCCTCAGTTAACCTTCATACCCTCCTACTCAGACTCTAGGAGAGGGCGTTCAGTCCGCGGCTCTCGAAGGAGTTAGGAGGGGAGGCCCCCCATACTCCTGCTGGCGCCTCAGGTGGGGGGATGCCTCAAACGATATTGGCAAGCATGGCGGGACCACGGAGCGGATCCGGGGACCGTAGCAGTACTAAAGGAGGGGTACAAGCTTCCCTTCCTAGTGGACCTCCACCTCGGATCCCAGATCAACAGGCGGAGTGGTTGGCATCCAGAGACCCCTGGAGTCTAGCAATATTTCAGGAAGAAGGCTCGGCAATGCTGGCGAAAGGGGCAGTAGAACCAGTCGAGAACCGAGTTCAGGGTTCTACAACAGCCTCTTCCTGGTGGAAAAGGCGACAGAGTTCTGGAGACCTTTCAGCCCTCAACAATTCGTGTACAACACCGGCTTCAAGATGGACACTCCGAAGTCGGTCCTAGCGACCTTGAAGGAGGAGGACGGCTGAGGTCCATAGGCCCCAAAGCCGTCTACTTCCAGGTCCCTGTTCATCCCTCCAACAGGAGGTTCCTAAGGGTAAATTGGGGTACCAAAACATGGCAGTTCAAAACCCTATGCTTCAGACTGTCGACAGTCCTCAGGGCTTCACAAAGGACGTCCGCCAGATTCGTTACTTAGGTGACTGGTTGTTGCTTTCAGTCCCAGAGGAAGCACTGAGGGAGCAAGACGAGAAGCTCCTGCAGTTCTACAACGTCTTGAGTATCATCATCAACCTGGAGAAGTCCCGGCTGATTTCCTCCACCAGGATGACCTACCTAGGGTTGGTTCTAGACTCCCGGATGGCGAGGGCCTTCCCCTCCATGGAGAAACTGGACACCCTAAAACAGATACTCTGGCCCTTCCTGTCGGGCCAACCCAGGAGAGCCAAGGTCTGGCAAAGACTGAGAGGACTCCCCGCGCTAGATAGTCCTGGTGTCCCCAGAGACGAAGGAGTTCCTGGGGTGGTAGCAATCGGAACGAACACCCTCAAGGGAATGCCCTTTTCTGCCGACCCTCCGGAGATGCTCCTGTTCACTGGCGTATCCAAGGAGAGATGGGGTGCTCATCTTCTTGACAAAATGGCAAAAGGTAAATGGGAAGTCGAGGAGACGAACCTGCACATATACGTGCTGGAGATGAGGATCGTCCATCTACCCCAGGGAAGCTCCGGGTATCCGGGGTGCGACAACGCCACGGTGGTGGCCTACGTGAAAGAGCAAGGAGGACTAAAGTCGAAGGTACAGTGCAATCTCACGATGGAGTTCCTAGGATGGGCTGAAGTGGAACAAAGTAAATTTTTCAGCCAGGTTCTCTCCGGGGAAGAGGAACGTCCTGGCCGGTGGCCTCAACTGGAAGGGTCGAGTGGTAGGGCCCGAGTGGTCCCTACACCCAGAAGTGGTCAAAACCCTCTCCCTGAAGTGGGGCTCGCCAGTGTTCGACCTCTTCTCCACGAGACTAAAAGCACAGCTCCCCGTGTTCTGTTTTCCTGTGCCAGATCCAGCGGCACCGTTCGAGGATGCCTTCCAATGAGACGGACGGCCAACCTGTGGGTGACTTTGGTAGCGCCCTGGTGGCCAGAGAGGGAGTGGTTCGCGGATCTAAAGGAACTGGCATGCCTTACACCTGGGACACTTCCAGACAGACCAGACCTTCTCCGGCAGCCTCACTTCCAGAGGTTCCACGAAAACACTTGGTCCCTCCTTCACGTGTGGAGGTTATCGAGCGTCCCCTGAAAAGGAAGGATTTCCGTCGAGGCCAGCATCAAGGATGGCAGGGTACCTGAAGCGTTCGTCAGTCGAGGTGTACCTGGCGTAGTGGGCTACCTTTTCTAAGGGGTGCTCCTCGAAGAACATCAGGCCATTAGGGGCCTCCATTCACGAGATAGCAGACTTCCTGGTCTATCTCAGGGACGAAGTGGGCATGTCCATCCCAAGTCTTCCTCCTAAAGGACATAGGCCTGGGTGCCTCCAGGTAGATCTCGACGCTCTTCAGGAGCTTCGAGCAGTCGTTTTTCCCTTAAGCCGTTTGATTGCCCCAGGGGGATGTGGCTAGGGTACTTGAAGTTGATTTTGGAACCTCCCTTCGAGCCTCTAAAAGACATTCTAGACAAGGAGCTCACCCTCAAGTCAGTCTTTCGTTTAGCTCTGGCATCAGCAAAGAGTAGGTGAGATTCCTGACCTGTCGTACGAGATCTCACACTCGAAGGGTTGGCGAGATTCTACTTTCAGATTCTTACCCTCCTTCGTAGCCAAGACTCAGAATCCAGTTGTTTGGGACCCCAAAATGGAATTGTTCCCAGTGCCAGCTATCCCTCGCTCGGACAACCCGAGGGACTCGCAGTATGGCAGTATTTAGAAAGGACAGCTAGACTTCATCCCGAGATCAAGAGTCTGTTCATTTTCCTCGGGACTGTGAAGGAGCCAGTCTCCAAGAACACTTTCTTCTTCTGGATAAGGCAAGTGATCGTCAGGCCCTACAGTAGTGCAGGGGTCCCCTTTCCAAGAAAGCCCAGACCCCACAGCATTAGGAGTCTAAATGCTTCTTTGACATTTGAGAAGAACATGGCAGTGGGCCAAAGCCTGCGGGCAGGTACTTGGTCTAACCAGTCGACCTTTATGGCTCACTGCTTGAAGGACTACTCGAGAAAGTCCCTGGGCGGTTTGTCGCGCGGTCCCGTCATTTCCGCGCTCCAAATGGTTTAAGGGCGTAGCCCCAGTGGTAACTGCGGGTAGCGAGTCCAAGAGACACAGGTTCCTTCCTGAGCCCTTGTTCTTCCTTCCCCTATTTCCTTACTGGAAATGGCTCGGGTAGCCCCCTGAAACTGCCATGGGATACACTATCTTTGGAAGGACATGTCTCCTAGGATTCTTGCAGAAGTGAGTTATATAGGCACTAAGATGGTTTTTGCGTAGTTTTCCCTTGTTCTCGTGTTTTCTTTGAGGTCAGCAGAACCTAATCTCCTACCTAGGTTCCTCTTCTATTCTCGTCACGGTCTCTAGGTCCTGAAGGACACTCCCACCTCCTAAGGTATAAGTCTCCTAAGAAAGTAGTTCGAAGTAAGTATTCTGTGTTGGAACAAATCACAAATTTTAAGTAATTTGTATTATTCCTAACAATACTTACCTCGAACTACTTTCGGGTAATGGCCCGCTCATCCTACCCCGAGTGCCTTGCTGGACTTCATAGATACCTAAGCTATCAAGAACTTACTGGAGATCGAGACCTGAGTAAGCATGCTCTCTGACCTGGGGGATAGCCTCAGAGCATGTTCCACTCCACCTGAGGTTACCCCTCATAGAAAACGGGACTAGGGGTAAACTACACAAAACTCTGGTCGGTTGGGAGGAGATCCCAGATACTCCTAAGAAAGTAGTTCGAGGTAAGTATTGTTAGGAAAAATACAAATTACTTAAAATTTGTGATATTTAGGTCTTTTAATATTGAAAAACCTCCATTAGTTAGTTAGTTTGATATTCTTCATGAAATGTAGCTTAACGATTGTATTTAAATAATTCATGTTTTGATCATTTGGAAAATGATTAAAGATTTCACGACTAAGTGATTTTCTGTTGGTTTAGCATCAGCTAAATGCATTAGTAAACTATAAGCTCTTTGTTTTATAAAATGCAGTTTTTCCGAGAAAATTATTTTAGGTTTTTCTTGCATTCAACCGCTTGGAGATTTCTGTTGCTCCCAAATCTCAATTTCAGATTGTAATTCAGGCTAAATATGAATGGTGGGATTACAAAACAAATGGATATTTTCTAACAGCTTGAAATAAGTTATATGAAACAGAGCGAGCAATTTAAAAACTAGAATGTAAAACTTGTCATACTTTAGGAGAGGAACATTTGGAAGGAGCACATGACTGAAAAGGTTTGGGTTGTATGCCTTTTTGTTTTTCGTTACTGCCAATGCTTGAAAAGTAATTGCAAGATTTTGATATTTGCAATTAATTATTTTAAGTCAGAATAATGTAATAGGTTATTTTTGTATGTGGTAACATCTGGATCCTATGTAAGTACTCTTCCTTGTTCTTCTGTGTTGTAAGTTTTCAGAATGAAGCTCAAGAAATTTATATTATTATAGTCGCACTGCATTTTACATAGATGTACTGAGGAAAAACCATTTACCTTCTGATCAAATTCTATTACAAAAGCACCTTGAATATCATTCAATCATAAGAGTAAAGACAAAACTAAGCATATAGGGCTTGCTAAAGACAGAATCTTTATGATGCATAGTAATTTAATGCTAAAGAGAAATAGTTTGAAGTTGATGGTATTAAAGGTAAATGGGGTCATTTATTGTATAATGTATGAAGACCTATGTGATTTTTTGAGTTCTTATGATCCGTCAATTTTTTTTAATAAGGGATAAAGTTAGTGCTAAGAGGCAACTAAATTAGAAGAGGACAAATTAATTTATTGAAAAGTAAAGATAAGGCATTTCTGGGGTGTGAAGAGACTGCTAAACTCATTAAGTACTGCATAAAGTGTACCAACTCAGGTACACTGTTGTACTGCTGTGAGGAATACTGTACATGCTTCAGATCTACATATAGTAGTAACTGCATCTGTTTCCATCTCCCATGTTTGGGTACTCATAAAACCATGTTCAAACTTAAGTCAGCAGTGGATGATTTTCAATTTATGCACTACTATATTACTGAGGAATACAGTTTATTGAGTACTGTACCATTTTAATTTTACCCCTGAAGACACACTGGTCCAATCTTTTGAGAGAGAATTGTTTTAGCTCAGTGTCTGGTCTAGCCGTCTTTTATTGATACTTCAGTAATGACAGTATAAAAGGAATGAAAGACTTCATTAAGCCTTGATGCTCATGGTTTGTGGATAAGTTGGTTGAACCATAAGGACCAAATAATGTAATCCTCTTTTTCAAACCAACTTCCGTTACTATGTCAGCACACATCTAGGTAAAGTCTCTTGAAGTAAAATGACAAAAATCACCCCACAAAAACTGCTCTGGTCCAAAGTATTGTAATACTGGAGAGGTGTCCTTTTATTCTTTTAAAATTCAAGACCCAAGGGAGCCAGGATAATCATTTAGAGAAAATATACTAGTTTGGGGTTCTGTTTTCTGGCCAACATCAGTGAACCTATTGGAGTACAATTTAGGCACCACCAAAGGATTCGTCAAAATCCCTTTGTTAAACTTCACTTCCAATTAAAGCAATACCCATTTTTGGAATTCAGGTCTTAAAGCCTCTTACCATTGTCCAAGTTTGATAATCAACGAACAATTTTATAATGATGTGATTCTTGTAACTTTTATTAATTGGAATTTCAGAATGTGAATAGATCATACCATTTTTAACAAATCTGTAACTTTATGTCAATAAGTACACAGAACCTATTTGAATTTGCATACAAGTAGTGATGTAGTGTTTAATATTACAATTGCTTATGGGAATTTTTTTCTTCAGTATATAGAACAAAATAACAAATTAACTTCATAACTGGTGCGCAGACCTTTAGGACTGATTGATAATCTTCATTTCTGGGTCGACCTGTGACGCCCGGTGAAAAGAGTCCTTCCTTACACTTTTCTGATATAAATACTTCCAAATATACCAGAGAAATTAAAGTATGGAATGCAGAGGTTACTACCCTCGCGCGAACCTTCATTTTTCAATATCAAACTTACCCGATGATCATATAGCTGCATCCCTGCTGCCCGACAGAAAAAATCTACGGGCGGAATACGCCAGCGATCGCTATACAGGTGGGGGTGTACATCAACAGCGCCATCTGTCAAGTAGGTACTCAAGTACTCGATGTCAACAAAGAACCAATTTTCCCTCTGTCGTGCCACAGGCAAGACCTACTAAATACGCCGTCCCTAACTGGATTTGTTTTCACAACGATTTGGTGAAGTACACTATTCCAGTTTTGAGCTTTCGCTATGCAGGGGTTTTATCTTCATTTCAAAACTTGAACTCGTTTTGGATAGATTTAATTATGGTGACGAAGAGAGTATGGACACTCTTTCACTTTTAAATGGCCGACCCTTCCCTTAGACGGAAGTGTTGGTGACGAAGAGAGTATGGACTCTCTTTCACTTTTAAATGGCCGACCCTTCCCTTAGACGGAAGTGTGTTTAGGTTTTTGGTAATTTTGCTTAACAAGTTATAGATCTCTCCGCCTTTATAGGCCTCTTCGATTAACTTTCCATTTATTATAAACTTATAAAAATTAATTTTTATGTTTGTTTATATGCGACCTTTCCTAATAGTAGGCGGTCCTTACTTGGAACCGAAGTTAATTAACATTGAGCCCGTCATATCGTATTTACCTTTTTAGAATTTATACTTTTTTAATTTTAATGTTTTGAAAGAATTTCTTTGATAGTCCCGTACTGTTTTCAAAGATGAACTAACGTTTAGTTTAGTCTCCGCAGTTGTTGACGTTCAGAACGTTCAACATGCGCTCTATCGTTACGATAGAGAGAGAGTTTTTCACGGTTTCACGTTGCAGTAAGAGTAAACCGATTCTAGCGTTTCGTTCATTCTTTCTTAGCTTAAATGGTTTAAATTCTAATAAAGGAACTTTTTATTTGGGAAACCTTTCAGTTTTTTCCTTTAGCAAATAATATGTTTTAACGATATATAATTGGGCTCTTCTCTCAGGTTCTAAGTCAAGAGAGAAGAGAGAGAGAGATAGAGACGGAGGGAGAGAGAGGAGAATAAACGTTTCGTTCAAGCGGGTAACGTTGTTCTCGTTTTTTACTCTTCTCCCTAGTCGCTGTAGGGGAAGTAGGTAAAACGTTTCTAGAGTTTTATTCTTGTTCCCAGGCTTTATGCGGTGAGAGATTTTAAACGTAGTTTATTTGATCTAGTGTTTAGTCTCTTTTCCAGCCACTGAATTCTTTATCTTTAATTATGTTTTTCTGTTGCATTGTAAAACTCTTTTCGCAATTACTACCTTTTAATGAAGGATAGGATTGCGTGTTTCAGGTAGAAATCAGTTAAAGTTTCGATTTCAGTGAAATAAGTGCAAACAGAAAATCAAAAGTGATATGCGCAAAGTGTTACAGTGTTGCGTTCGAGGGTTCGTCTGTTCGTGCCAGTTGTTCACCTAGTCCGGGACCTCTTACAAGCTCCCAAGCCCAGGGGAGAAGTAATGTCGAACGACTTATGGGTTCCACAGGCCTTGATCGACGAACAGACGTTTCCCTCGGTGGTTTCGGGTGTATCTACACACGTTGCCGACGTGATCGCCCCACCCACACAAAGACGAGAGAGCCCATTTATTCCTCGTCTGCGGAAGAGGTTTCTCGCAGAAACCATGGACCAAATCTTGCAGCTTTTTAAGTGCAAGTCGGTCCCTTCCGCGCAAGTCCAACGGCCTAGGTGTAGCCACTGGGTCAGTTCGGATTCGCTGCAGTCATCCGACGACTGCACACCTCCCAAGAGAGGCAAGGTGGTACCGCAACAGGCAGTAACTCCGTCTGTTGCCGCACCAGCTGTTTTAGACCCTCAGTCACAACGGACAGTAGCTCCGTTTGTTGCCTTCTTGCAGGAGTATCGTGCTGAGAAGGTTGACACTGCACCTGTTAACCTACAACCTGCCACGGTTGTGCGCTCAGCAGATACTGCGGCTGCCTGCTCCCACACTCCACCTGTGAGAGCTCCACCACCGATGCGCAGTCGACCCTGCCAGACGCATGTTCATGCTGCACCCTCCGTTGACATGCGTGAGCTACCGCATCAGCAGTGGGAAGGTGCTGTCAAGCTGCCGTGTTTTGACGCAATGCGGCATGCTCCGCAACCCACGGCAGTCCCTCCCACGCACCAGCACTCTGCTTTTGTTGTTGCCAGCTCCCACACTCCGACTGCGGAGAAGGGTGACGATGCACCCGTTGGCCTACAGCCTGCCACGGTTGTGCGCCCAGCATGGCTGCCTGCTCCCACACTCTTGTTGTGAGAGCTCCTCCACCCATGCGCAGTCGACCCTGCCAGACTCATGCTGACTCCCACAGACACATGGAGCACTCCGTTGCCGTGCGTGAGCTACCACAAGCTGCCGTGTTTTGACACGGTGTGTCAGCCTCCGCAACACACTGTGGTTACCGCCACTCGCCCGCAGCAGACTAGTCAGTCAGGAGTTGAGGCTTCCCCACACAGCCTTGGTTGTTGCCAACTCACACGTTGCCTTCTGGTCTGCTACTAATGCACCAGTGCTGTATGTCCTCACGCACCTGTTGTGGTTGACAGTTCACAGACTGTCAAGCAGTTACTTAACGTTGCCTTCTGGTCTGCTGCTTATGCACCAGTGAAACCCTCACTGAGATAACCTAGCTTTTCTCGGACATGGTTCCTGTAGATGAGAAAGTGCTGTTCTCCCTCCTTCTGATATTCCCTTGAGGACTCTGTCATTTGGAGAGGAGCCTTAAGCTGCTTAGCCTCCTATGGTCTTTAATTAAGCATAACATGCTTCCAGGGATGTTAAATGGTTCCGCTTCAGTCGCTAACCCCGTCTGTTGCCACACCTGCTCCCATAGACCTTGGGCTTTGTTGCAAGACATGCAGTCCAAGCTTAGTCCTTGATAGAGGTTTTTTTTTACGGAGAAGAACCTTCTAGCCAACAACCTTCCTACCGGTTGGTTGTACGCCCTGTTGACGCTGAGGTATCCTACTCACTTCCGCCAGTTGAGATGGTTCCTCCACCGGTGCGACCCAGTGTGGGTTGCCAGTCGCACGTTGACGTTAAGCGACTCTCGGAGGTGGTTGTGGACGTTCAGTGTGTCACTAGGAAGAGGTTCAACAACCAGCAGAGGTGACTTGTTGTGACGCAGTGCGGCAACCTCAGCAACCCGATAAGGGGTTGTCTGCACAACCCAGACAGTCTAGACAGTTTCGGGTTGTCGCTGTACTTCCTCGCGTCCCCATGGTTGACAGTTCACAGACTGTGCAGCAGTACCATGATCTTGTGTCCGGCTCCGTCACGCATCCACCAGTGCGACCGGATTCAGCGAGTCAGACGTTGCCCACTCCGTTGCCGTTTCCTCATCAGTTTCGGATGAGGAACCCTCTGATGAGGACATGGCTGAACAAGACGATCAACCCCCAGCCCTGCTATCCATACAGAAGATGCTGAAGAAGGAACACGGCCCTGTCAGGCTGTGGATGAGTCTGGTTAGGACACTGTCATCCGTGGTTCAATTGGTGTCACTTGGAAGACTACACCTCCGTCCTCTTCGGTATCATCTAGCTCTTCACTGGAAAAGGACAAGACGCTAGAAGCGGTCTCGATCCCGGTTTCCGGAAGATAAGTCTGGTCTGACTTGATGAAAGGACTTTATCAACCTTTGAAAGGGTCTTCCCCTGACTGTTCAGACTCCCAACCACGTTCTCTTCTCAGACGCATCGGACGTAGGCTGGGGTGCGACCTTAGGCGGTAGGGAATGCTCGGGATTATGGAACTCGAGTCAAAGACAATGCATTTCTACTGCAAGAAGCTTCTGGCAGTACGTCTGACCTGGAAAAGCTTCAGGTCTCTCCTTCAAGGCAAAGTAGTGGAGGTGAACACGGCCAACTCCCTGCTTTGAGGTACATCTCCTAGCAAGGAGGGACCTACTCTCTGACATGGTACGAGTTCGCAAGTGACCTCCTCTCCTGTTCAACAGGTCTAGACTTTTCACTAGTAACGAGTTTCATCCAAGGCAACTTGAATGTCTTAGCAGATTGTCTCAGTAGGAAGGGACAATAATTCCAACATATTGGACTTTCCACAAGGATGTATGCAAGAGACTTTGGGTCACCTGGGGCCAGCCAACCATAGATCTCTTCGCAACCTCGATGTCCAAGAGGCTCTCAATACTTTGCTCACCTATCCCGGACCCAGCAGTAGTTCTTATAGATGCCTTTCTACTAGATTGGTCTCATCTAGATCTATATGCATTCCCTCCGTTCTAGATTGTCAACAAGGTACTGCAGAAGTTCGCCTCTCACGAAGGGACAAAGTTGACGCTAGTTACTTCCTTCTGGCCTGCGAGAGAATAACTTACCGAGGTACTTCGATGGCTAGTAGACGTTCCCAGATCTCTTCCCCTAAGGGTGGACCTGCTACGTCTGCCACGCGTAAAGAAGGTACTCCAGGCCTCCACGCTCTTCGTCTGACTGCCTTCAGAGTATCGAAAGACTCTCGAGAACTAGAGGTTTTTCGAAGGAGGCAACCAGAGCGATTGCTAGAGCAAGGAGAACATCCACCCTTAGAGTCTACCAATCGAAGTAGGAAATCTTCCGAAACTGGTGCGTCAGTATCCGTATCCTCGACCAGTACCTCTGTAACTCAAATAGCTGACTTCCTCTTATATCTGAGGAAAGAGCGATCTCTTTCAGCTCCCACTATCAAGGGTTACAGAAGCATGTTGGCATCAGTCTTCCGTCACAGAGGCTTAGATCTTTCCAACAATAAAGATCTACAGGACCTCCTTAAGTCTTTTGAGACCACGAAGGAGCGTCGTTTGGTTACACCTGGTTGGAATTTAGACGTGGTTCTAAGATTCCTTATGTCAGACAGGTTCGAACCACTTCAATCAGCCTCCCTGAAAGATCTCACCTTTAAGACTCTTTTCCTGATATGCTTAACCACAGCTAAAAGAGTCAGTGAGATTCATGCCTTCAGCAAGAACATCGGATTCTCATCCGAAACGGCTACTTGTTCTACATCTTGGTTTTCTAGCCAAACACGAGCTGCCTTCTCGGCCTTGACCAATATCGTTCGATATTCCAAACTTATCGTATGGTTGGAAATGAACTAGAAAGAGTATTATGTCCTGTAAGAGCTCTTAAGTTCTATTTTAAAACCTTTACGAGGCCCGTCTGAAGCTTTATGGTGTTCAGTTAAGAATCCATCTTTGCCTATGTCAGAGAATTCTTTATCCTATTTTTATCAGACTGTTAATACGAGAAGCTCATTCCCTTCTGAATGAGGAAGACCAAGCTTGGCTGAAGGTAAGGACACACGAAGTTAGAGCTGTCACAACTTCCGTGGCCTTTAAACAAAATAGATCTCTGCAAAATATATTCGACGCAACCTATTGGAAAAGCAAATCAGTGTTCGCGTCTTTTATCTTAAGAATGTCCAGTCTCTTTACGAGAACTGCTACACTCTGGGACCATTCGTAGCAACGAGTGCAGTAGTGGTGGGGGCTCCACCACTACAATTCCCTAATTCCAGAACCTTTTTAATCTTTCTCTTGAAATATTTTGGGTTGTCCGGAAGGCTAAGAAGCCTTTCGCATCCTACTTGATTTGGCGGGTGGTCAAAATCATTTCTTGAGAAGCGCCTAGATTAGAGGTTTTGATGAGGACCTTTAGTATGGGTTGCAACCCTTCATACTTCAGCTCCTAGGAGTCGCTCAGCATCCTATGAGGATCGCGAGGCTCAGTAAGGAAGACGTACTTAAAAAGGCAGAGTAATTGTTCAAGTCGTCTTCCTTACCAGGTACTTCCTGTATTTATTTTATGCTTGTTATTTTGAATAACTGCTAAAATGAAATACGGAATACTTAGCTCATAATGTCAACTTGTAATGCTGGTCTCTACCCACCCCCCTGGGTGTGAATCAGCTATATGATCATCGGGTAAGTTTGATATTGAAAAATGTTATTTTCCTTAGTAAAATAAATTTTTGAATATACTTACCCGATGATCATAAATTAAAGGACCCACCCTTCCTCCCCAATAGAGAACCAGTGGGACAGAGGAGAAAATTGGTTCTTTGTTGACATCGAGTACTTGAGTACCTACTTGACAGATGGCGCTGTTGATGTACACCCCCACCTGTATAGCGATCGCTGGCGTATTCCGCCCGTAGATTTTTTCTGTCGGGCAGCAGGGATGCAGCTATATGATCATCGGGTAAGTATATTCAAAAATTTATTTTACTAAGGAAAATAACATTTTACATCAAAGCTCCAATTCATGGTAGTTGTTACTGTCCAAATTAAGGTAATGCAGTAGTTAGTAAGACACATCATTGTTATAAGTAGCCTTTAGTGAAAACGTGTTGTGTGAGATCTTACACGCATGCTTTTTGCCTTACTTAGATCCATGCATTTTGTTTATATTGCTACATTCATTTTGATTTTTTCCCTTATATCTTTTTCTTTGCGAGTTAGAGAGAAGAACAAGCTCATAGATGTTTCTGGAGGTAGAAAGCCTCTGAAATGTTATTTAGAATAATAATTTAGAGAGTTGGGTGGTCAGAAAGACTTTCCTAGAAATTGATTGTTATCCACAGTTCTCATTTTCATGAAAACCTTTGACAGCTATATACAGGTATTGCATATTGTGTACGTTTCTTCAATACACTATAACTGAGATGTAGGTTCATTTTTCTACCATTCTTCACATCGCCATCATTACAGATGTTACCCCAGATATAAGGTTTGTGGGGTTGAGTGTAAATTTAGTTCTTCCCTCTCTTATGTCGTGTGTACTTTTTATCTGAATGCTCATTTGGTCTAGATCTTCTTCTATGACCTTAAATTTGATTTTGTGGGTCTCCCTATACCTCCATATCTTCTTAAATATCTTTATTATCTGTTCCTCATTCCTTGTCATCACGAGTCCAAATCATTACAATCCAAATGCATGCAAGAGGTGTCAAGTCTATTTTCCAAGTGTTGAATGCCATGTCTCTACAACCTCCATTTCATGGTAAGATCTTTTGCACTGCAACCATGAATATTAGCCTTCTGTGGTCACATCTTTTAAAAATATACCCTTTTCTCTGTCAGTGCTCATGTGTCTACTGCATAGAATACAACTGTCATGTGAGTACTTCATAAATGTTTGATATCCTTAATAATGATTGTTATTATTATTGTTCACTCTCCTGTGCCCGAATTTCCAACACCCCATTTCTTAGCCTCCTCTTTCCAAGAGAAGGTGTGATTTCTCCTCCTGGGAGTTAGGAATTCTGGGAAGTTTCTAGCATTTTGATGTTGGAACCACCGTTATGGATGGTGTCTGAACAAATATCTGGTAGTAATTTTAGCCTTCTGGAAGCGATGTAAACGTTATAGATGCTGTATGAGCAAAGTTCTGACAATGATTTTAGCCTTTGACTTTTGTTACTGGGACATTTTTTTTATCAATATTTTCAGTATTTATTGCATTCAGGCTGCTGTTCCGTTTTCTCATAGTCCTATAGATACGTGCTTCAGAGTCCAAGTAATCCCTTTTCTAAGGCTGTCCTTACCTTTCGTAACCATACTTTTTCATTTACTCCCTTTACAGGTATAATGAGCATGGGTTTTCTTATATGGACTTGCAATTCTCTTATCACCATTCCATTTTACTAAACAATTATATAACCCTATCAACTTTTACTAACAGTATATATATCATTCTTTACTGTATTACATGTTCATTTAATTTTCATTATATAGAGATTTTTTAATTTGATTACTAGTCATGAGAATACAGTACTAAGGGTACAGTTTATAACTTCAATTCTTATTTTTTATACATTCAATGCAATAACTTTCATTTTTTTTATGTTTTGTGCAATTGCTTATGAAGCCTGAACCATGTGAAGGACCTAACATTTTTGTTTTAAGAATATGTATTACTTTTCCTAGAGTACATAACTATACAGTGATACCTCTGGATACGAAAGTTTCTGCTTACGAAAAATTCAGGATACGAAAAGCGATACAAAGATTTTTATGCCCCAGTATACGAAAAAATTTTCAGGATACGAAAAGCTTACGAGATCCCAACTCGTCGCCGAGAGTACAGTACCTTTTTTTTCAGGGTATCAACCCTTAATTTAGGTGTACAGGTAACAATACACCTTCACTGATCCAAATGCTTTACATACAGTACCATAACTTTTATACAGTAGTAAAGAAAATGGACCGTTTTCTTAGGACTTGGAGGGGATAACTAGGCTATAACTACATTATTTAATAATCTCATGGTGGTTTCTGGAATGGATTAGGCAGTTTTTAACGATTGGGTTAATTATTGAATGATAGAAATGGCTGCATTGCATGTTTATTACTACAGTTTAGCGTGTTTATGAAAGAAAAGGTGACTTTTTATAAGGCTTGGAACGGATTAGGCTATTTACATGTAAAACGCGACTCAGGATACGAAAAAATCAGGATACGAAACCGTATCCTGAACGGATTACTTTCGTATCCTGAGGCATCACTGTATAGTGTTTGTGTTGTAATTAATGCTTGCCTTTCTTACGCACTTAATTTTTGCTAATATTACTAAATGTTATGTGTAGTTCTCACCAAGATTTTCCTTAGTTTTAATTCAGTCTCTTTCACTTGTTTTTTCTGGTGCTGGGCAATATTTTTGTACTGATGTACATTGTATTGTCTTTCTTTGAATGCCAGGAACTAGCAAAGTTATTTAGGCTAAATTCTTCCCTCTCAGAATTGTTTTGACTCACCTCTAGTATTTGTACACTTTAATTCCCTTATATTGGATTCAATTGTGGAAGTTCTTAGACTTCCTGTGGACAATTGTTAATGACTCTGTTTGTGAAATTCCTTGTAGCCCAATATCTTAAGAAAATTTGAACAGTATTTTAAATTAAGTTTACATAACTGCTCATACTTTGAGAGTTTTATTGACACAAAGACTGAGATGACTAAGATTTGGGTAAAAAGCAAATCATAACATTGAAATGTACTTTAACTAGACTGAGTAAGAAATTTTCAATATTAAACTTACCCGATAATCATGTAGCTGTCAACTCCGTTGCCCGACAGAATTCTATGGAGGGATACGCCAGCTATCACAATACTAGAAGGGGGTGTACTTACCAGCGCCACCTGTGGCCAGGTACTCAATCATTTGTTGTTGACACCTCCTCAATTATTCCTCTGTCGTGCTTCCGGCTAGACGTTCTGGGATACGCTTATGGTCTTCGAGTTTATTCATGGATATTTGGTGAAGTATTCTCTTAGATTAACGGCTGTCGCATACTGGAATCCTTTTTATATTAGCTAGATAGCTTTTATATAAATACTGGTTAACGGTTAATGAATTTTTGCTTGTTTTTGGATCACCCTTTGACTAACTCTTTGAAACAAGATGTCTGACGTTTCGCAAGCTCCCTCCCATAGACGATGTAGGTCTTGCAATAGGCGTATTCCGAAAGCCTCGGTAGATCCTCTCACCGCTTGTTCTGACTGTAGGGACAGGCCCTGTCTATTAGAAAATCGATGTGAGGAGTGCGCCGGACTTTCGGAATTGGATTTTGTCCGTCTTTTAAAATATTCATCTAAGTTAGAGAGAGGTAGAGTTAGGAGAAGTTCTTCTCACTCTTCTATGTTTTCCTCACCTCACGATCCCCTACCTTTTCCTACCCCTGTAGTGGCTACCCCCGAACCTACTGTGTGCCCTCCGCCTGATATGTCAACTGTTTTGCGTGCTATTCAGGCTTTAGGAGATAAAGTAGAATCAGTGGTAAGTGACCATAAGTCTCTGATGGCCGAGGTTAAAGAACTGAAGGTCAAGAGTGCAGTGGGTGGAAATAGTGCCAGTGCTGTGACGAGTGCTAGTGTCTGTGCAGTGCCAAGTGCTAGTAGTGCCAGTGTGGTGCGTGAGGATTTTTCTGTGCGAGCCAGTCGTCCTCCCAGTCCGGGACCTCTTGCAAGCTCCCATGCCCAGGGGAGAAGCAATGTCGAAGGGCTTAAGGGTTCGACAGGCCTTGTTAGGCGCACAGAATTATCCTCGGTGGTTGCGGGCGTGTCTTCCTTAGACCGTCACTCCCACCTGCAGACGATTGAGCCCGTCTTCTCGTCCGCTAGTCAACATGCAGGGAAGAAACGTTGGTCTCAGGTCTCGAGACCGCTTAAACGTAGAGTTCAGTCAGCGAGTGCTCAGCCAGGTTGTAGTCATTGGCTCAGCTCCGACTCTCCTCAGTCATCGGTCGACTGTACTCCGCCCAAGAGGAGTAAGGTTCTGCCTACTCAGAGCCCGACTGTGACTTTACCTCAGTCTGTTATCGTTTCTACCGACCCCAAGTGGACCCTGCTTCAGTCCATGCAAGCTCAGCTTTCGGACTTGATGCGTGAGTGTCGGGCTGAGAGTGTTGCACCTCCTCCTCCGCCTACACTCCCTCCACCTGTTCTCGCTCCGCCTGTGCTCGCCCAGCCTGCACCTGCTCCGCCTGGTCGCAGCACCATCTGCCAGGCGTACGATGTTGAGCCACTTTCGGAGTTTGCTGTTCCCAGTGTTGTTCAGCCTCAGCCTTCTTTAAAGCAACCCTTGCTTTGGGATCAGGAGAGTTATTCCACTCTTCCTCCTCCTCCTCTTGCTGCTCCACCAGTGGTGCAACTCTCGGTTGGGGTACAACAACCTCTCCCCTCCGTGAGTCTGTCTGCTCAACCATCGCTGCAGCGAGCTCAACCCTCTTCTAGGCAAGCTCCTCTACACCCTGGACTTGCGCCTCAGGAGCCTCAGCTTGCGAGAACTTTACCTTGTTCTGCGCAGCCTCAACCTCTTCATGCTCCACTCATCTCACAGGAACAGGAACGGACTACTCCGCCTCCGTCCTCCGCTCAGCTTGTGCACTCCTTGGGTTCAACTCTTGCTAGGAGTCAACCTCCTTCACCCATGCGCCTGCCTTCTGCTTCGTCTGTTGTTCAGCCTATGCAGTCTGAGCCTCAGGTTTTCCCTCAAGATGAGGAAACCTCTGTTATTGTTCCTACCCGTTCTGACTCTGCGGTTCAGCATTCTGGTCCTATCGCTGCGCTACCCTCTGCTGATGAAGTGTCGGATGATGAGGAAGCACACCTTGATCCCTCATCAGACGTGGAGGAGTCTAAGCTTTCTCCATTGTCTATTGATTTTCGAAAGGTCTTAGCTCTACTCAGGGAGATTTACCCAGATCACTTCGTCTCTGCTATTCCCCGCTCTCCTCCATCTGAGTTTTCGCTGGGCGTACAACAAGCTAAGTCCAACTATACTAAGCTTGTCCTAGCTAGATCCTCCAAGAGGGCTTTAAGGATCTTAGGGGAGTGGCTTCAGTCTAAACAACACCTTGGCAAGACTTCCTTCATGTTCCCTCCAACGAAGCTCGCTTCGAAAGGTTGCGTTTGGTATGCCACAGGGGAAGCACCAGGCTTGGGAGTACCTGCCTCTGCCCAGGCTGACTTCTCAAGTCTGGTGGACTCGCCTAGGAGGACTGCGATGAGACGCTCGAAGGTTTGTTGGACCTTCTCAGACCTGGATCATCTTCTGAAAGGGTTGTTCAGAGCTTTCGAAATGTTCAACTTTCTCGACTGGTGCCTGGGAGCCCTCAGCAAGAAAACCTCTCCTGCGGACAAAGATTCTGCCATGCTAATTATGTCCTGCATGGATAAGGCCATCAGAGATGGATCGGGTGAGCTAGCGTCGTTATTTGTATCAGGGGTTTTGAAGAAAAGGGAACAACTGTGTACCTTCCTCTCCGCCAGCATTACACCGTGCCAACGGTCACAACTCCTTTTTGCTCCACTCTCAAAGTTCCTCTTTCCCGAGGAGCTAGTGAAGGACTTGTCGGCTGCCCTGATACAGAAAGACACGCACGATCTTGTAGCCTCTTCGGCTCGTAAGTCTAAGGTTACCACCTCTGTCCCCAAGACTTATCGCTCCCCAATGGCTGATACCCCGGCTACGAGGTTCATACCGCCCTTTCGTGGTAGAGCCCCCAGCCGAGGAAGCTCCCGTCCAGACTCTCACAGGGGCAAGTCTAGGAAAGGACCCAGGACAACTAAGGGAAAGAACTGACTCTCAGATTCTCCAGACAACAGTAGGAGCCAGACTCAAGATCTTCTGGCGAGCCTGGGAGAAGAGAGGTGCAGACGCACAGTCTGTCAGTTGGCTGAGGTACGGTTACAGGATTCCATTCTGCCTCAAACCGCCTCTGACCACGTCGCCCATCAACCTCTCTCCCAACTACAAAGAAGAGGACAAGAGGCTAGCATTGCAACAGGAGGTGTCGCTACTTGTGCTGAAGAAGGCAGTGGTTATAGTCCGGGACCATCAATCCCCGGGCTTCTACAACCGTCTCTTTCTTGTGGCCAAGAAGACAGGAGGTTGGAGACCGGTGCTGGACGTCAGCTCTCTCAACGAGTATGTCACCAAGCAGACGTTCACAATGGAGACGACCAAGTCGGTCTTAGCAGCGGTCAGACAGGAGGACTGGATGGTCTCGTTGGACTTGAAAGATGCTTACTTTCACGTTCCCATTCATCCAGACTCCCAACCTTTCCTGAGATTCGTTTTCGGAAAGGTTGTCTATCAGTTCCAAGCCCTGTGTTTTGGCCTAAGCACAGCTCCTATGGTCTTTACTCATCTGATGAGGAATGTAGCGAAATTCCTGCACTTATCGAACATCAGAGCCTCCCTCTACCTAGACGACTGGCTGTTGAGAGCCTCCACGAGTCGTCGTTGTCTGGAGAACCTCTCTTGGACTTTAGATCTAATCAGAGACCTAGGTCTATTAGTCAATATAGAGAAATCTCAACTCATTCCCTCCCAATCCATTGTGTACCTGGGAATGGAGATTCAGAGTCGGGATTTTCGGGCTTTTCCATCGGCCCCCAGGATAAACCAAGCCCTAGAGTGCATCATGAGCATGCTGAAGAGGAGCAATTGCTCAGTGAGACAGTGGATGAGTCTCACAGGGACCCTCTCATCACTGGCCCTGTTTGTCGAGCTAGGGAGACTCCACCTCCGCCCTCTTCAATTCCATCTTGCAGCTCATTGGGACAAGGGCTCGACTCTAGAAGCAGTCTCTATCCCTATCAACCAAGAGATGAAGACCACTCTCCGGTGGTGGAAACACAATCTCCTTCTCAAGGAGGGTCTATCATTGGCCATCCAGACCCCCCATCTTCATCTCTTCTCGGATGCATCGGACTCGGGCTGGGGTGCGACCTTGGACGGACGGGAATGCTCAGGAGTATGGAACAAGGAACAAGAATTACTCCACATCAACTGCAAGGAACTGTTAGCAGTTCATCTTGCCCTGTTGAACTTCAAGTCCCTCCTGCTAGGCAAAGTGGTGGAGGTGAATTCAGACAACACCACAGCCTTGGCTTACATCTCCAAGCAAGGAGGGACCCATTCGAGGAGCCTTTACGAGATCGCAAGGGACCTCCTCATTTGGTCAAGAGGTCTAAACCTCACACTGGTCACGAGGTTCATCCAGGGCGATATGAATGTTTCAGCGGATCGCCTCAGCAGAAGGAATCAGGTCATTCCCACGGAATGGACCCTCCACAAGAGTGTGTGCAACAGACTTTGGACCTTGTGGGGTCAACCTACCATAGATCTGTTTGCCACCTCCATCACCAAGAGACTTCCGCTTTATTGTTCCCCTGTTCCAGACCCTGCAGCGGTTCATGTGGATGCTTTTCTTCTGAACTGGTCCCATCTCGACCTGTACGCATTCCCTCCGTTCAAGATTATAAACAAAGTTCTGCAGAAGTTCGTCTCGCACGAAGGGACACGGCTGACGCTGGTTGCTCCCCTTTGGCCTGCAAGAGAATGGTACACAGAGGTACTTCAATGGCTAGTCGACTTCCCCAGGACTCTACCTCTAAGAGTGGACCTTCTACGTCAACCACACGTAGACAGGTTGCACCCAAACCTCCACGCTCTTCGACTGACTGCCTTCAGACTGTCGAAAGATTCGCTAGAGCTAGAGGCTTTTCGAAGGAGGCAGCCAGTGCGATTGCCAGAGCTAGAAGAATTTCCACTCGTAGAGTCTACCAGTCTAAGTGGGAGGTCTTCCGAAGCTGGTGTAGAGCCAATTCAATTTCCTCTACCAATACCTCTGTGACCCAAATAGCTGACTTCCTTCTTCATCTTAGGAACGAGAGATCCCTTTCAACACCTACGATTAAAGGGTATAGGAGCATGTTGGCCTCAGTTCTCCGCCACAGGGGTTTGGACCTGTCTTCCAACAAGGACCTTCAAGACATTCTCAAGTCTTTTGAGACGTCTAAAGAACGTCGTCTTTCCACTCCAGGCTGGAATCTAGACGTAGTCTTAAGGTACCTTATGACATCTAGGTTCGAACCTCTCCAGTCAGCTTCCTTCAAGGATCTTACCCTCAAGACTGCTTTTCTCGTTTGCCTTGCAACAGCTAAGAGAGTCAGTGAGGTTCATGCCTTCAGCAAGAACATTGGTTTCTCAACCGAATCAGCTACTTGTTCTTTTCAGCTTGGATTCCTAGCAAAGAACGAACTTCCTTCACGTCCTTGGCCTAGATCGTTCGAAATACCTAGCCTCTCCAACATGGTAGGTAACGAACTAGAGAGAGTTCTTTGCCCTGTCAGAGCTCTCAAATATTATCTGAAGAGGTCTAAACCTATTCGAGGACAGTCAGAAGCCTTATGGTGTGCCATCAAGAAACCCTCGAGACCCATGTCCAAGAATGGGCTTTCGTACTATATAAGGCTTCTGATCAGAGATGCACATTCTCACTTAAAGGAGGAAGACCTTGCATTGCTGAAGGTAAGGACCCACGAAGTAAGAGCTGTAGCTACTTCGTTGGCCTTTAATAAAAACCGTTCTCTGCAGAGCATTATGGATGCAACCTATTGGAGGAGCAAGTCAGTGTTTGCATCATTTTATCTGAAAGATGTCCAGTCTCTTTACGAGAACTGCTACACCCTGGGACCATTCGTAACAGCGAGTGCAGTAGTAGGTGAGGGCTCAGCCACTACATTCCCTTAATCCCATAACCTTTTTAACCTTTCTCTTGAATACTTTTATTGTTGTTTTTATGGTTGTTACGGTAGGCTAAGAAGCCTTCCGCATCCTTGGATTTGGCGGGTGGTCTATTCATTCTTGAGAAGCGCCTGGGTTAAAGGTTTGGTAGAGGTCCTTTAGTAGGGTTGCAACCCCTTGTACTTTGGCACCTTTGGGTTGATTCAGCCTCCGAGAGGAACGCTGCGCTCAGTAAGGAAGACGAACTTTAAATAAAAGGCAGAGTAACGGTTCTATTCGACTTCCTTACCAGGTACTTATTATTTCATTGTTATTTGAGATAACTGTTATATGAAATATGGGATACTTAGCTATCCTTTAATCATGTACACTGGTTTTCACCCACCTCCCTGGGTGTGAATCAGCTACATGATTATCGGGTAAGTTTAATATTGAAAAATGTTATTTTTATTAATAAAATAAATTTTTGAATATACTTACCCGATAATCATGATTTAATCGACCCTCCCTTTCCTCCCCAGAGAGAACCAGTGGACCGAGGAATAATTGAGGAGGTGTCAACAACAAATGATTGAGTACCTGGCCACAGGTGGCACTGGTAAGTACACCCCCTTCTAGTATTGTGATAGCTGGCGTATCCCTCCATAGAATTCTGTCGGGCAACGGAGTTGACAGCTACATGATTATCGGGTAAGTATATTCAAAAATTTATTTTATTAATAAAAATAACATTTTTAACTTGTATAACTGAGCAAGAACGGATGTGTAGTTTATGTATAGTTACGCAAAAATTTTGTGATCACAGTAACAATGACCAGAATCCGGCTGTTGTGCAGCAATACTGCATGGTGGCATGAGAATGGGTTGGCATCTAAATCAGACCGTGTGCAGATAGATGAGTGATAAGTATGGGGATGAATCTCGCTGACATGCCATTCACAACTGAGTACTGACCAGCTTTGATATGAAATCAAAGTAACACCAGTGATAGCTATATGGTCATAATCTACAGGTTTTTAGCTTGAGTACACCATATACTGTATAGTTAAATGATTTCTTCAGCAGAACGAGCAAGTTCGTGATCTGTATTGGAGCAATTAAGAAAAGGTTAATCGACATTAAAGATCTTCACCTAATTTTTTCAGTCTTCATATTATTATTATTATTATTTGCTAAGCTGCAACCCTAGTTGGAAAAGCAGGATGCTATAAGCCCAGGGGCTCCAACAGGGAAAACAGCCCAGTAAGGAAAGGAAACAAGGAAAAAAATTAATTGTTTTAAGAACAGCAACAATATTAAAATAAATATTTCTTATATAAACTATAAAAACTTTAACAAAACAAGAGGAGGAGAAACAAGAGAGAACAGTGTGCCCGAGTGTACCCTCAAGCAAGAGAACTCTAACCCAAGGCAGTGAAAGACCATGGTACAGAGGTTATGGCACTACCCAAGACTTGAGAACAATGGTTTGATTTCGGAGTGTCCTTCTCCTAGAAGAGCTGCTTACCATATCTAAAGAGTCCCTTCTACCCTTACCAAGAGGAAAGTAGCCACTGACCGACTACAGTGCAGTACTTAACCCCTTGAGAGAGAAAAAAAAATGTTTGGTAATCTCAGTGTTGTCAGGTGTATGAGGACAGAGGAGAATGTGTAAGGAATAGGCCAGACTATTTGGTGTATGTGTAGGCAAAGGGAAAATGAACCGTAGCCAGAGAGAAGGATCCAATGCAGTACTGTCTGGCCAGTCAAAGGACCCCATAACTCTCTAGCGGTAGTATCTCAACGGGTGGTTGGTGCCCTGGCCAACCTACTACCTTCCATTGGTCTTTTTTATTATTCTTTTAGCCTCGATAAACATACTTCAGCACTAATTTCTTTGTGAGGCATTTCTCCAGTTGGATAACCTAATATCATAGGCCAGCAGTTTCAGCCTAATTTAAAATGATTTATTATAAAGAGCATAGGTGTTTTTTCCAGAAGACCTTTGTATTTTTAATTATTTAAAAGTCACTCTTGAATGGTAGAGACCAACCATAAATGTATTTGATCAGTGCCCCTTCTCCACCCAAGCTAGGACTAAGGAGGGCCAGGCATGGATAAGACTTGGATGTAAAGATACAATTTATGTTTGAAATTTGTTGTATAGTACCAATTACATGAAAGGAAATTATTCTTATTGTGTATACTTCCTTGCTCGAGTACGTTACTATAATACATTCATAAACTCTTATTTCATCTTAGAAAAGGGATTTTGGCGAAGGAAAAATCTATTTCTGGGGAGAGACCTGTGACGCCCGGTGAAAAGGGTCCTTCTTTACACTTTTCTAATATAAATCTTCCAAATATACTAGAGAAAGATAAAAGCATGGAATGCAGAGGTTACAACCCTCGCGCGATCACCTTGTGGGTGTCGTGTATTTAACAAGGGCGTGTGAAAACCACTATTCACAGGCTGTCTTCCATTTAGATAATCCCTTCATCAAAGGGGAGGGCCGTGACAGGCCCTAGAGAATACAGTTGGGCTACCCCACCGACACCTAATGCAGTTTTAAGACATTTTTTACTAACCATGGAATATTACGCTATAATTTAGTCTTGATTTTTATAGATCATTTCTTGGTAACTTAGAAATGTAGTATGGTACTGTACCAATATTTTTATTTTGTGCACATTATGTAGACTATAGATCCTTTGTAGAACTAAACTCCTTTGAAATTCCATGATAGTGACTAAAAAAAGAAATTATTCGCCGGATAATTCTGCTACATGATATTAATGCTGTATTATGAAGAGATTCTTACGTAATGAACAAATGCCAGCGTTGTGTAAAATTAAAGCTGCCAATTAGGTACTTAGTCTATTTACGTAGCCCTTCAATTTCAAGAAGCTCTTGGAACTCGTTCAAACTTTACTATTCTCGAATGCACTTTCCTTAAACGTTTTTACCATATTAAAGGCTCGATATATCCCAGCAAAAGTAGATTCTATCTTTGGAGAATGAGCGTCCTTATCAGGCAATCTCGCAGTTTGTACTGAAATCTCCGGAGGAATTGGTAATACTACTATAACTAAAATTTCCGTTAGAATGTAGTTCCTGTCAGTGGAAACAACTATGAACATACTCAAATTTCACATATGGATCTTTATATTCTTGCATTGAAGTGGCTCCCTCTTCATTGAAGTGATCATAGTAGACAGTGTAATGTAAATAATATGCCAAATATACATATTTTAGTCTGTTAAATGTATACAATAGTGCAGTACTTAGTTCATATTGTGGGAACATGGAGCTGGTTTTTAGTCGTTAAGTCATGCCAGTAAATCCATGTCTCTCGCGAGTATGGAAAATATGACCATAAGTGTAGTGCGGATCACGTGAAGTAAAGGGTATCACTGTTAAATAACATCTTTTTCCCGGTGGTGGGTTGGTATATGTGTTGATTCAAAGATAGTTCATTCTTCAGATAGTTACGTAATATGTCGGTTTACAAAGCAAGATAACCCATGGTAAGGCTGTGAGGAAATAAGCCCCCATTTAGTGCAAATGTAAGACTTTAGGACTGATTGTGTTTACAGAAAACCAGAGTACTCAATGGTTACTGGTATATATCCATTAAAAACTTACTTAAGCATATATTTTGGTTAGATATATCACAGCTTAAAGGGAATTTACTGATTACTGTAGTTATTGATGCTGCTACTTCTCATCACTGACAGTTAATACTAATATTGACTAAATAATCAGTTACATTTAATACTTAAGGGAACTGTTTAATAAATTTAGCCATTAGTCTCTCTCTCTCTCTCTCTCTCTCTCTCTCTCTCTCTCTCTCTCTCTCTCTCTCTCTCTCCTGTGACAGTTTTTATTTGAGAAATTAACCTTATAATGTTTTCATTATAAATCTTTTTATTGTTGTTCATAGAGTCATTAAATAGATTTTATTATTGCCTGCTGACGTTAAATTTCTGCTAATTTTTGTAGACCTTAATTTATGTGTTAGCAGTAGCTAGGATTTTTTTTAAACCTTTATTAATATATTGAACAACATTTGGTGAACTTGCACTGGTTCCTCAGTGTTCTTATATATTTTCTTTTATTTAGATTTCAAGTAGAATACTTAGAATACTTGTGATATGTGTGAGCAAATTTTTCATATCCACAATTTTCTTTTTTTTCATCTTATGCTGAATAGTGATACTATTGTGCCTATTTAATAATTGCTTGAGGAGTAATGATGGGAGTACTTTTCTAATTTTTCTTAGTTGTTGTCAGTTAGCATATTTATTATGATATTTTATTGACAACATATTCTGCAATATCTAGTTGTAGTCTTGTAACAAAAATATTTACTTTCAAAAATATCTTAGTGATTGGTAAAACCCATATCTCTTTCCTATTATCTTGACGGTTAGAAAATAGTCAAAAGAAATGAACAACAAAAGTTATAATACAAAACAAGAAATTAAAACTGTTTAGTATTGGATGTACTAATTCTAAAAGTTAGGCTTTTTTCCATATTTTCTTTCCCATTAATCAGCTAAAGGGACTTTTTTTTTTTTTTTTCTTATAGTAAATTGACACTGGACTTTGGTATATAGTACTGTAGTTGTGGGAATTCATTTGGATGTATTATAGAGACGGTTGTAAGGACATTTGTGCTGCATGCATTAATATCTGTCAAAGTTTTATGATAACGTTGATATGGAATTGATGCAAGAAATGAGAGGAAAGCTTTTTAACAGAAAGATTACAAATATTGACTGTATGTAAGAACTAATTGAATAAACTGTAAATGTTGTTTTTAGTTTTAGTCACCTTTACAGATTTTATTTCCTTTTAAAGTAGCATAACAAAATCACGTGGTCATCTCAAGACTTGCGCACAACTTCGCCAAAGGATTTGTATGTGAATACAGGCTAAAATTGTAATGTTATTTTAAATAAGTGGGTCATCTACGTAAAAAGAACCATTAGGCATGAATGTAAAGTACAAGGCGAAGAAATACTTTACAACTGGAACTGAATGGGGTTAGTAAAGAACTCGGTTTTTTTATGCTTTGTGCAATTTGCTTATGAAAGCCTAAACAATATAATTGTCTTTATATTTTTATGTAGGAATATTTATTCTTTTTCCAAATGTTTAGCTATATAGCATTTGCTTTGTACGTAGTGCTTGCATTTCTTATTGTAGTTGATTTTTGCTAACATTACTAACCATTATATGTAGTTCTCCTTACCTCTGCTGAACCAGAATGCTTGTCTCAGGTGAGAGGGAGTCATACAAGCTTATACAGTAGTTAGAAAGATATGGTCTGAGGATTTTATTTCATTCAATTTGTGTTGGATAAATGACCAGAATTTAGTTATGATCTCAGGTTGTGGGTGAATTACTTGCCATTTATATTGGTGATGTGGCCTTTTCATCTGGTAAAATGCTATTGTAATTAGAATCATTAACCATTTGAGTGTCATTGGATGTAATTTATGTCTGATTTTTCTACCCCCTTCGGCACCATTGGACATATTTTCCGTCCAGTAATTGACGTTTTATTTTTCTTATTTGTTATGTACAATCGTTTGGACATGGTTTATGAGTAAGTCAGAATATAAGGAAATCAGTTTACCAGTCTACAAGTATACAAATTCAAATTGGTTTGTAAGCTTATATTGGTATGTTAGCAAAATTTTCCCTTCGAAGCACCTTATTTGTGGAACAGTAATAACGAGATAATCCTGCATACCCATGCACCACCCATGCCGTGTTTACAGGCTTTGTTTGCCATCTTGTTTACATAGCTCGCAACCCCCCCCCCCCCCTTGTACAAGGCCTAATTCTTTCATCCTCCCAGCAACACTAGTTAGTTCCTTTGGTCACTGCAACCTCACCCTCCTTGTGAGCTAAGGCTGGGGGTTGTTTGGGAGAGCCTATAGGTCTATCTACTGAGTCATCAGCAGCCATTGCCTGGCCCTCCTTGGTCCTGGCTTGGGTGGAGAGGGGGCTTGGGTGCTGATCATATGTAATATGGTCAGTCTCTAGGGCATTGTTCGGCTCGATAGGGCAGTGTCACTGTCCCTTGCATTTGCCATTCATGAGCGGCTTTTAAACCTTTAAAGGCCTGGGGCTTGGGAATACCAAAACATTTGGTGAAGGGTTGGCACTTAAAGGGTTAAATAATTTACCTTGTGGTACAGTCTTCTGAAATTATGAAGCTTTATGAAATTTTTGAATGTTAGTCATAGTAGTCATTTTCCTTTATTTTTGTGTGTATTTATATGCTGTACTTGTGCTGTATGTACAGTTGGACACAT
>NC_090759.1:76423680-76433680 GCF_036898095.1 Palaemon carinicauda
GATATCATCTTGAAAATTGGATGAACTGAAGAGAAAATAATTGAAGAAAGGTTATTTATAAATATTGATGTAGAATTAAAGTTACTATACTTGCGTTTATCGTATATGGTTAACAATAGAGTAGAGAGAGAGAGAGAGAGAGAGAGAGAGAGAGAGAGAGAGAGAGAGAGAGAGAGAGAGAGAGAGAGAGAGAGAGAGAGAAGAGGGCGGGATGGACGAAGTCAGACTTGTCTGTTGCCAATTTTTATTTTTAATCTAAAATAAGTTTCAACATGGTTTTGATAATTTCCTGTACTAAACATTCATTGTATCCAGTAGATGATTTTCTTCAAGACAGACATACCATATTTATTCATATTTAAATTAGTTCGTCTGTACCTGTGCAATAAGTTAAATAAACCGAGTCGTTAGCAAGTGGTATGTGGTATCATTTTGTGAGGCTCGTTGCTGGCTATATAAAACAAAGGCTGCCATTCTTTGTACATTGTACTTCACATTCTCAGATTTTGATTTCCTCTGCATTACCAGCAGCACCCAAAATGGTAATACTTTTATTCAAAACTGGCCAGTTTATTACACTAAATGTACTTTTCGAAATTCTATTTACTAAAATTTAATTTCAGTTTCAAGTCCATTCTTAGAGACTAAAGCTGTAAGTTAACTTTTTAAATCAATGTGTACTAAAACTTCTTGTAATACTTTTATTCAAAACTGGCCATTTTATTACACAAAATGTACTTTTCGAAATTCTATTTACTAAAATTTAATTTCAGTTTCAAGTCCATTCTCAGATACTAAAGCTGTAAGTTAACTTTTTAAATCAATGTGTACTAAAACTTCTTGTAATACTTTTATTCAAAACTGGCCATTTTATTACACAGAATGTACTTTTCGAAATTCTATTTACTAAAATTTAATTTCAGTTTCAAGTCCATTCTCAGATACTAAAGCTGTAAGTTAACTTTTTAAATCAATGTGTACTAAAACTTCTTGAAATTTATTGTACTAATGAACTTACTTTTATAGTTATGTAACTGAATATTTGTTCTTTATTCAGCTTTTCTTCAGGCTCTTGCTCCTGGCAACGATTGCATGCGGGGCGCTATCTTCCCGCCCCGAGAGCTATCATCGTGTAAGCCGCTCAACGCCGCCCGGTGAATGTATCAAATGGTGTGGACCTCCCCCAATTGCATGGTGCTGCGAAAGTAAGTAAACGGATTTTGAGCGAAGCGAAAAATCTATTTTTGGGTGAGATAGCCATGACGTCCTGATGGAAGGTTCCTTTTTGGTAGCTTCCTTGGGTATATTGTGCGTAGTAGGTTGGCCAGGGCACCAGCCGCCCGTTGAGATACTACCGCTAGAGAGTTAGGGGGTCCTTTGACTGGCCAGACAGTACCATATTGGATCCTTCTCTCTGGTTACGGTTCTTTCCCTTTGCCTACACAGACACCGAATAGTCTGGCCTATTCTTTACAGATTCTCCTCTGTCCTCATACACCTGACAACACTGAGATTACTAAACAATTCTTCTTCACCCAAGGGGTTAACTACGGCAATGTAATTGTTCAGTGGCTACTTTCCTCTTGGTAAGGGTAGAAGAGACTCTTTAGCTATGGGAAGCAGCTCTTCTAGGAGAAGGACACTCCAAAATCAAACCATTGTTCTCTAGTCTTGGGTAGTGCTATAGCCTCTGTACCATGGCCTTCCACTGTCTTGGGTTAGAGTTCTCTTGCTTGAGGGTACACTCAGGCACACTGTTCTATCTAGTTTCTCTTTCTCTTGTGTTGTTGAAGTTTTTATTGTTTATATAGGAAATATTTATTTTAATGTTACTATTCTTAAAATATTTTATTTTTCCTTGTTTCCTTTCCTCACTGAGCTATTTTCCCTGTTGGGGCCCCTGGGCTTATAGCATCCTGCTTTTCCAACTAGGGTTGTAGCTTAGCATGTAATAATAATAATAATAATATTGACTACTAGGTAGTAGTCAATATACCCAAGGAAGCTACCAAAAAGGAACCTTCCATCAGGACGAGCTAGTAGTCAATATACCCAAGGAAGCTACCAAAAAGGAACCTTCCATCAGGACGTCATGGCTTGAGCCCAAAAATTACTTTAATTCATCATCATCATTATCATCTCCTCCTCCTCCTCCTCCTAGAAGTTTTATTCCAGCTGTTATCAAGTTGTGGAGTGATCTTCCTAATCGGGTAGTTGAATCAGTAGAACTTCAAAAGTTCAAAGTTGCAGAAAAATGTTTTTATGTTGACCAGGCTGACATGAGTCTTTTTATAGTTTATATGTGACATATCTGTTTTTGACGTTGTTAATAGTTTATATAGGACATATCTATTTTGACGTTGTTAATAGTTTATATAGGACATATCTATTTTGACGTTACTGTTTTTAGAATGATTTATTGTTAATTTGTTCTCATCATTTATTTATTTCCTCATTTCCTTTCCTCACTGGGCTATTTTTCCCTATTGGAGCCCTTGGGCTTATAGCATTTTGCATTTCCAACTAGGGTTGTAGCTTGGCTAGTAATGATTATATTGACGCAAAGGGCCTCTGTTAGATTTCGCCAGTCGTCTCTATCTTGAGCTTTTAATTCAATACTTCTCCATTCATAATCTCTTACTTCACGCTTCATAGTCCTCAACCATGTACAGTAGCTCTGGGTCTTCTTTAATTTAATGGCTACTTTTCTGGTCCTATACATTAGGGGAACTCTACTCTCTACAGGACCCCCACAGTCTTTTTATCATGTTCGTTCTCAAACGTTCAGCATTTCACAACGCATATTGTCAAAGTCTTCAGTTTCCCCTTGAAAGTCTTAATATTTTCAGTCTTTCGGATGTCTAGTTGCAGCTTAATTTATAGTCTCTTGGCCGCCTATTTAAAGGCTCTAGAGTATAGAGCCTACGATAGACATATATCTAGGTTCAATTTGAAACCATCTGTAACTTTTCGTGTCAACAAATCTTGCCTAAGTTACATTTTCATTTAAAATGACTGAAATAGATATGTCTGAAGTCCAAATTAGCATATTTGCTTAGAAATCGATGCTAGATTGTAAATAAATTAGTGTGCGACTTTTAGATTAAATGTTCTTTGCAATGTGGCAACGACTATAGTTTGAAGCGGCCAAATTGGCATTTTTATTAAAAATGTTAACATCTTGCTGTTGAATTCAACGTGGATAGTGTACATTTATTTTTAACTTCTGTATTGCTTCCTATTTAAATCTACAATATTTTGGCAATTTGTTTATCCTTCATTATCATCTGTATTTGCATTAAATTTTCTCGTTTTACGCTGTCATTCTATGTAAGATAGTTCAATATGAACACGTGAACATATATGATAGTTTTGTGAGTCAGATCAGAATCTACTATAGTCCATTTCTTTTAGCGATGCATATTTGCACCGACTCGCGGCGGTGCCCTTTTAGCTCGGAAAAGTTTCCTGATCGCTGATTGGTTAGAATTATCTTGTCCAACCAATCAGCGATCCGGAAACTTTTCCGAGCTAAAAGGGCACCGCTGCGAGTCGGTGCAAATATGCATCGCTAAAAGAAATGGACTATAGCTTATGTAGTATCTAATATACGACAGAAGGGGAAAAGCTCTTCGTTTTTTTTTTTTTTTTTTAATGTGATTCCAAAGCTTGTATCGATAAACGTGTCCAAATAGGGTTGTTGTGGCCTGATTGGTAACGTCTCTTCCTGGTGTTTGCCAGTCGGGGGTTCGAGTCCCGCTCAGACTCGTTAGTGCCATTACTGTCTGCAACCTTACCATCATTGCGAGCTAAGGTTGGGGGGTTTGGGGGAGCCTATAGGTCTATCTGCTGAGTCATCAGCAGCCACTGTCTGGCCCTGCCTGGTCCTAGCTTGGGTGGAGAGGAGGCTTGGGCGCTGATCATATAATATATGGTCAGTCTCTAGGGCATTGTCCTGCTTGCTAGGGCAATGTCACTGTCCCTTGCCTCTGCCATTCATGAGCGACCTTTAAACCTTTAAATATTTAGTCGAAACAGAGAAGTTAAGAATTTATTACTTGCTATTTTTAAATTTAAATAGCTAAAGGTACCAACCTCGCTCAGCGAAGATACTATAAATGTTGATATCATATGCTTTTAACCATCAAATATTCACTATTGTTTAATAGACACCTGCAGTACATGTACCGTAGTTATTTGCTCTTGAGTTTACAGATCTAGTACATTATCATTATCTTCAATTAAACTTCCTTCTAATGTCTTTGGACGTGTAGGCATAGGCCTACAATTTAGTGTTCTTCAAATATTGCAATTAGAAATGTGGTTTGAATATTGCAAGCCTGAGGATTGACTGCGTTTAGTAATAAAGGTTTGATTACACATGACCAGGGAATGGTATTTTTCACACTACATTGTCAGCAGCTATAATTTTGGTTTTAATTTTCATGGTTAAGTTCGCATATATATATATATATGTATTATATATATATATGTATATATATATATATATATATATATATATATATATGTATATATATATATATATATATATATATATATATATATATATATATATATAAATATTATATATGTATGTATATATATATAGACTAAATTTCGTATAATTCTCTCTCTCTCTCCCTCTCTCTCTCTCTCTCTCTCTCTCTCTCTCTCTCTCTCTCTCTCTCTCTCTCTCTCTCTCTCATTGTCAGTTTCTTAGAAGATAATAAGCGTTTGGAACTTAATATTAGTCACACTTATGGTGAATTATTATTATTATTATTATTTTTATTATTATTATTATTATTGTTGTTGTTGTTGTTGTTGTTGTTTTTATTATTGTTGTTGTTATTATTATTATTTGATAAGATTCAGACCTCATATTTTATTCAGATGTGTTTACATCGGAATTTTAGCCTTGATAGCCTCACTTAAGCAAAGACTAAAAATATTTTTTTTTAACTTTCAGGAAGATGTGACAAGTGGTGTGGTACTCCTCCCAATTTGTGGTGCTGTGACAACCACAGGTAATAAATGGATTAAAATGTTTGTGAATTATATATATATATATATATATATATATATATATATATATATATATATATATATATATATAGTTTTTGTATATGCGTGTCCTTTTATTTTATTTATAAGAATCCGTTTTTTTTTTTTTCTTGAATCTAGTCACAGAAAAATCCTGCTGTTAAAATAATTCTATGCATGTAATTTAAGAGAATATATATATATATATATATATATATATATATATATATATATATAGTTTTTGTATATGTGTGTCCTTTTATTTTATTTATAAGAATCCGTTTTTTTTTTCTTGAATCTAGTCACTGGAAAATTCTGATGTTAAAATAATTCTATACATGTAATTTAATAGAATATGTATATATATATATATATATATATATATTATATATATATATATATATATATATATATATACACAGTATAGCATTCATGAAAACTTCATATATAAATAATAGCTAATCTAGTCTTGGGTAGTGCCATAGCCTCTACCATGGCCTTCCGCTTGAGTGAACACTTGGGCACACTATTCTATCTTATTTCTCTTCCTCTTGTTTTTTTATAACGTTTTCATAGTTTATATATGAAATATTTATTTTAATGTTGTTACTGTTCTCAGAACATTTTATATTGTTAATAACTTTTCTTGTAGTTTCCTTATTTCTTTAACTCAATGGGCTATTTTCCCTGTTGGTGCCCTCGGGCTTATAGCATTCTGCTTTTCCAACTATAGTCCATTTCTTTTAGCGATGCATTTTTGCACCGACTCGCAGCGGTGCCCTTTTTAGATCGGAAAAGTTCCCTGATCGCTGATTGGTTGGACAAGATAATTCTAACCAATCAGCGATCAGGAAACTTTTCCGAGCTAAAAGGGCACCGCTGCGAGTCGGTGCAAATCTGCCTCGCTAAAAGAAATGGACTATAGGGTTGTAGCTTAGTAAGTAAGTAATAATGATAATAATAATAATAATAATAATAATAATAATAATAATAATAATAATAATAATAATAATAATCTCTTCTTCTCTCTCCCAGTCAAACGGGAACACGCCGTTGATACCTACAGACCACGAAACAGCACTGGACTGAATTTCCCAAACAGATGAATCTCTTCTCCGTCAGTAAGTGGAGACTGAATTTTCCCAAGGACCCGTAACTTCTAGAATTTATTCTGATTATTAAATGTATTTGTATGCAATCTAGTATTTACTTTTAGTAAAAGAAATTGTATTCATGTAAAGATTGTATGAAAGAATAAGAAGCTAATTATTAAACCACATTTTGATTCTTTGGTCAAAACCTCATCTATAAAGGTGATGCTGGAAGTGGGTCGTAAGATTAGCGAGTAGGTCTGCCCCCACTTTTATGCTGATATAAATCCTTTTTAGTCTATATATTAATTATCTGTTTTGATGTTAATGTTTTTTTATATTTTATTTTATTTTTTTTCATTACTTCTGATATCGTTTATTTATTTCCTTATTTCCTTTCCTCACTGGGGTATTTTTCCCTGTTGGAGCCCTTGGGCTTATAGCATCTTTTCAAAGTAGGGTTGTAGCTTGGCTAGTAATAACAACAATAATAAATTTGATTTCCTAATGGGAGTTATACTATTTAGCTTAAGCCGAGTTAAACATTACATTGACTAAACGAGAATTTACTTTGGCCTTATAAGCAATTATAGAAAAAAAGTAATGTTTTGCATTGTTCATTGAAATGCAACTCTAATAATTACTGTTTCACAAAGTCCTTTCGTTGCTGAATTATTTATTCTATATTGAAGACGTAATCATTCATGAGTAAATATGAAATAAAGAAATATACATCTGGAAAAATGGTGTGAAAATATTAACTTTGTGAGGAAATTCCAGGATCCAGAGAAGAACTGGATCCTAAGAAAGTATTTGCTTTTAAATGTTAGTAAGATATGATTTGACATGAGCTATCAGCAGCCATTGCCTGGCCCACCTTGGTCCTTGCTTGGGTGGAGAGGGGGTTTGGTCGCTGGTCATATGTAATATGGTTAGTCTATAAGAAATTGCCCTGCTTGATAGGGCAATATCACTGTTCCTTGCCTCCGCCATTCATGAGTGGCCTTTAAACCTTTAAAAGTGTTGTGGTGGCCGATGTGGTAACAGCCCTGACTGGTAAACGCCAAACTGGAGTTCGAGTCCCGCTCAAACTCGTAAGTTTCTTTGGTCGCAGCAACCTCACCATCCTTGTGTGCTAAGGAGGGGGGTTTTGGGTGAGCCTATCTGCTTACTCATCAGATGCAGCCATTGCCTGGCCCTCCCTCCTTGGTCCCTAGCTTGTGTGGAGAGGGGCCTTTAAACTTTTAAAATGAGCAAAGGTTGTCTTTAACATATATTTTAGAAAGATTGTGGTTATACATGTGTTCTTTGTATATTTAATTTTAGTGTGATTTCATTTTCAAATTTTCATGATAGTAATCAAGGGATATTGAAGAGGTTAAGACACACAAGAGTAATTAAACCAACACAATGGTATTTTATTGATTTCATTTTAACTATGTAGAAGGACATTTATTTAACTCTGACTTACATTCTCTTAAGGTTGAAGAAAATTTTTTTTTAAAAAGTTATTGAAAAGAGAATTGCCCCTCATTTAACGACTTTGTATTAATCTATTTTTAACTAGGTAGAAAGACATTACCTTAACCCTAACTTACATTCCCTAAGGTTGAAGAAAGATATTTAAAAAAAAAAGTTATTGAAAATGGCATTGCCTTCATTTTGAAGGATGATGAAGGTTATAAATGAATGGCAAAGCCACAGAAGAAATAGTTTACTAAAATGGTGTATATCAAGGCCTTATTCACGTATTTTACCGTAACAAATTTAATGATAGTATAATTACAAAAAAAATATTATATTGCAATTTCATTTAACGATGACAATGTTAATGTTTCTCTTGGCTATGAAATAGCATATAATTAGCCTCTTTAAGTTATTATTAATAGCTAAGCTACAATCCTAATTGGAAAAGCAGGATGCTTTAAGCCCAAAGATACGTTTAGTAGCAAACCTCTGATAGTAGCTATACTTATCCAAAGTGGAAATTTTTGCAATAATAAAGTAAAGTATATTCTTAGACGTAGACTATCTTCAACAGGAAAGGAGAATAATACAGTATGTAGTATGATGTATAAGATAGCACAGTATTAACCAAGTAATATCATCAGTATCATTTATATTTCAAGTATCTAAAAAGAAAGCTGATATTATAATAACTATCTTCCGTGATTATATGTATAAACTCCGAGAGGCATTAAGAGACTATAGTCAATTTCTTTGAATGAGGCGCATTTGCACCGACTCGCAGCGGGTGCCCTTTTAGCTCGGAAAAGTTTCCTGATCGCTGATGGGTTAGAATTATCTTGTCCAACCAATCAGCGATCAGGAAACTTTTCCGAGCTTAAAGGGCACCGCTGGGAGTCTGTGCAAATCTACCTCGCTAAAATAAATTGACTATAGTAGCGCCACTAGATTCTATGGCATAATAGTTTTAGACAGATGAAAATACGCCAGGCAGATGTTAGTATTGTAAGTGACTTATTCATTTCCAGAAGAAATTCATGACGCGCTTTAGGATGGATTCGTTGTTGTTCTTTGCAGCACTCTGGAATGAGGAAAAAATTAATCAAATTATGAATGAAAAATGGGGAAGATAATCAATCCAGTTATAGGATTCGAAGAAATGTTAAGTTGAATTATCAATTCTAGATCAAATTTGATTTGTTGACATATTTTAGCATTTAATAAACACCCCTTTCAAATTAACAATGCTTTACAATAAATTTACTCACACCTACTGTATATTTTAATATATAAATTAAAATTTATTTTAAAATTTAGATTTCCACATTTCCAGTGACAGTCCTGACACCGAAGATTTAAAATTTCGCATTACCACCGACCTACCCATTCTAAATTTTGCATTTTCACCGACCTACCCATTCTAAATTTTGCATTACCACCGACCTACCCATTCTAAATTTTGCATTTTCACCGACCTACCCATTCTAAATTTTGCATTTTCACCGACCTACCCATTCTAAATTTTGCATTTTCACCGACCTACCCATTCTAAATTTTGCATTTTCACCGACCTACCCATTCTAAATTTTGCATTTTCACCGACCTACCCATTCTAAATTTCGCATTACCACCGACCTACCCATTCTAAATTTTGCATTTTCACCGACCTACCCATTCTGAATTTCGCATTACCACCAACCTACCCATTCTAAATTTTGCATTTTCACCGACCTACCCATTCTGAATTTCGCATTACCACCGACCTACCCATTCTAAATTTTGCATTTTCACCGACCTACCCATTCTGAATTTCGCATTACCACCGACCTACCCATTCTAAATTTTGCATTTTCACCGACCTACCCATTCTGAATTTTGCATTTTCACCGACCTACCCATTCTAAATTTTGCATTTTCACCGACCTACCCATTCTGAATTTTGCATTTTCACCGACCTACCCATTCTGAATTTCGCATTACCACCGACCTACCCATTCTAAATTTTGCATTTTCACCGACCTACCCATTCTGAATTTTGCATTTTCACCGACCTACCCATTCTAAATTTTGCATTTTCACCGACCTACCCATTCTGAATTTTGCATTTTCACCAACCTACCCATTCTGAATTTCGCATTACCACCGACCTACCCATTCTAAATTTTGCATTTTCACCGACCTACCCATTCTGAATTTCGCATTACCACCGACCTACCCATTCTAAATTTTGCATTTTCACCGACCTACCCATTCTGAATTTTGCATTTTCACCGACCTACCCATTCTAAATTTTGCATTTTCACCGACCTACCCATTCTAAATTTTGCATTTTCACCGACCTACCCATTCTGAATTTCGCATTACCACCGACCTACCCATTCTAAATTTTGCATTTTCAC
>NC_090759.1:76438680-76536180 GCF_036898095.1 Palaemon carinicauda
AATTCATAACCAATTTCTGATCTGACGTCCAGCCCTCTGACCACAGTTCCACTCGTGTATAGAAAAATGTTCTCTACGTGTGAATAATAACCAAATTTACATTTGGTATTAGCTTTGTATCACCCTAGCATCGTGATTATTAATGCCTTTCACAATAAAATGCTATTTTGATACATGCTTCAACAATTGCACCTATAATAGGTTGCCCAAGGCACCAGCCACCCGTTGAGATACTACCTCCAGAGAGTTATTGGGTCCTTTGTATGTGTGTGTGTTTCATGGTCAAGAATTAATAGGGCATACAGAGAGTACTAAAATAAGCCTGGCCTATGCATCTCTCTCTCTCTCTCTCTCTCTCTCTCTCTCTCTCTCTCTCTCTCTCTCTCTCTCTCTCTCTCTCTCTCTCTCTCTCTCTCTCTATGAGAGATATAAGTAAATTTGTCTAAACTCTGAATATTTATTCGAATTAGTAACTATTATAATTTGAAATTTTAACTATGAGGAGAAAGTACATAAAGCTACGTTGTCTTGCCAAACACTATTGATTTTTTTCGTGATCTTTAAGCTAATTCATCTTAAATATTCGAATATTTAACAAAAAAAAAACTAATATCAACAGGAAATTTGACATCAGATCGTCTTATTTCAGAGCAAAGTTTTTCAAACAGGTTTCCCTCCACATACATGGAATTAATAATCTGTTGCATAAAGAATATATGAGAAAAAAATCACAAGCATTAATGCATTTTTTTATTTGTTCTTCCTTTTTTATATGTATTGATTTTAATTCCTAAAAGTTTTGCGATACAAAATTTTCTAAGGCGAACTTTCATTTTTTTTTCGTTTTCACTTATTGATTCATAAAAATTTCATCGGTATTTGTAACATTACGTTTTTAATATTTGCTTAAATATTCTATAGCCTCAAGTGCGAAATTCACTGTATTTTGAAGGCCATTTTGATAATTAATTTACCTAATACATATAAGTAATGCATCAATAATTTCGATTTGATAATCTTGTCACTATGTGGCCGTCATTATGTGAAATTTTCATCATTAACAAATGTGTAGATTAATACTTTAAAGTATTTATTATCTACACATCTCGCCTGCATATCTCACATCCTCTACATTAACGTAATGTTACCTAGAGTAAAGGACATGAGAAGGGCAGATAATAGATGGGTATTACGAACAACAGAATGGGACCATAGAAATTGCAAAAACGCGTGATAAGGAAAGGAAGACTATGGATTGACAGAGTAAGACAATTTGCGAGTACAGACAATAATAATAATAATAATAATAATAATAAACAGACGCAAGTGGAGGGACAAGTCTGAGACCTCTGTCCTGCAGTGGACAAATACGACCAGTGTTGCTAGATAGGTTAGTTTAAAAATCCCCAAAACTACCCAAAAATCCCAATTTCCACAAAAAATCCCAAAACCCAAAAAATCCCCATTTCCACAAAAATACTTTTTTCTGATCCTTTAGGCTTTACTTAAATAGAAATTGCTAACTATACTTCATGTAAGGGCCAGCAAACTAATTGCAACAATGTAAAGGTTTACTCATCTTTGTTTCTTCTTCATAGAAATTTGTACGTAATATCCCCATCAGACGCCCAAAATCCCCAAATCTAGGGATAAATCCCCATATCTGACAACACTGGATCATCATCATAATGACTGATGATGATAGTAACATGTATGCATTTCAATTTGAATGAACAAAAAATATTATTAATACCATATCGATCATTTTAAAACTTTTATATAAAAACCTTTCTTCTTGTGTTTTTTATATACGGTTTTCCACAAGGAATCGTTCTCCATGAAAGCTCCATCATCCATGTTTTTGTTTTGTTTTTGTTTTATTAAATTATTTCTGTTACAAACGTTCAATGGCCGGTACGCAATCTATAGTGTTCTGCTGTTTTTTCCTAGTTTTACACCAATTTTCGCTGGCACATCATTGAATATATTACAATGGAACGCTGAAATGTTGGGGAACAATGTACTATTGAGAAAAATCATGGTAAGTTAATAATTATTGCTGAATTTTTCCATTTTAATAATTTACCCCCTATGCTTGCCAACATACTAGGCCTAGGCCTAGTTTAATGCAACATAGTATTATTTGTCATGGGGGAAATGTAGTATTAAAAACGTATGATAATATAGTAAAAACAGAGCAAGCTTTACTAATAATAAATGGGGATATTTATAGAATATTTTTTTTTCCATTTCGAAAATTACCCTCATATCCTTCGCAAATAAGTAGTTAATAACATACGCTAATATATCCTACGGTGATGAGGGACACCCAGGTGGAACACAGGTTTTTGGTTTGGAAAATATCTTGGCATTATTGTTTATTCATATTTAAAAATTAAGGTTCAAATTTCATAAATCTCAGTGATTTATTTGATTTTAACATAAGCCACAATCGTAGGACATAGCCTAAGATGCCATACCCTTCCTTAAGGAAGGACAAGGCAAACAAGTTGGGTTAGGTGGCAGTACCGTAGGCTACAACATAATTCCTTACAGCTAAAACACATCGGCAAACAAGTTTGTCTGTGCATAAGAAACAGGATTTTAAGTCCCACGTTTTAAGCGTCTTGTCAGTATTCCTTTTCCCCACCGTAATCCCTACATTAAGGTGGTCGGTTGCCTGATCGGAATGTCTCTGATCAGTACCTTTCCACAAAACTATGTTCGTACATAAAATTTAGTTGTGCTACACAGTTTTAATGCAATTAGGAAACTGACTAATTTATTACAGTACTCTATCCCTTTTCCCATGTATTATTCAGAGATACTGTACTGTACTTAGATATTTTATGAATAATAGGCTAACATTGCATCCTTGGTCAATTTGAGTACGGTAAGTGTAGCCTATGACCTCTAATTTGTAATGGCAATGTATCTAGGGTAAGGTTAGCTTGGAGATTAATGAGAGATTATGATGTTTACCAGTGAGGGCACAGCTGTTAAAATTTATATAATTTCTCCCCCAAACGCGTAGAGCTTATAGATGTCCGACTAAATATTTTGTGCGATTTAGTAGCATGTTGGTGCAAACCATTAATTTTTGTTTTTCTTCCTTTTTAATAAACATCTATCGGGGGACCTGTTCTATGGTAGGAAGCCAAGTTTTATTTTTGGATTCCTGGCTTTGGTGCTGGGCCATTTGACCCAAATTTATGAGTAGATGAATTAAGTTAATAAAAAGACATGGGGGGAAAATCATTGTATTAATGGTCTGTCATTGTTTTCTTTGCTAATCTGATTTCTAGGCTAATTCATTATTTGATAGTTATTGTTAATGTTCTTTAGAGGTAAACCCCAGTTTTTGTAACTACTATATCTTAAACTTCGACTTAAGTACAGTATCCATATATCCCAAGGTTTTGGTTGACTCTAGTGGAGTTATTCAAAGGTAGGCATGAGGAGCATAATCTCTCAAGTGCATTTTGAATTTCTGTAGACATCACCAAACTCCGACTAACCCCTGGTTAACTACAATGAATTTTCTTCCTAAAATTTTCTGTCACAGATCTGCAATTGTTCCCTCCCCCAAATTTACTTTTTTGTTTGAGGACTATTCATTTAATAAAAGTTAACTTTAACAATGGGCCCAATCACAAATACTTTGGGAATGTATCCGTAATACACTCTAAATGAACTTAGAATAACAGTTCTCCCTTAAGTAAGAGATTCCAACATCAACCACGTTGTTTTTAGAGAATTTGTTCTGACGCGTATACAACCCTTTCATCGTTTAAATACCTTAGGTTATATTTTTAGCCTGAGCGGAACTACGGTTAAAATTGTTAACAAAATAGTTAACAACACTTTTGTTTTCAGCTCCGAGGATGGAGGTATTGTTGCGCCTTTACCATAATTTTTAATTGTTTTTCAGGAAGTGAATGCTGGCTGTTAATTGTTATGAATGTGAAACTGATTCGTACTTGCCAGGGAAAGGGTGGATGTTGCATCTGGGTTATGTGTAAACCGGCTGCAGATCCACACTCTTTCTGTGCATCTTGTAGGGCCATTATTGTGTGAAGTGTAGGTTGTGGCCTCCTTTGTAGTGGCATGCGTATGCCTTTAAGGGAAGAAGTATTAAACCTTCTCTAGGGTCTATCTTGGCACTGCCCAAAAAGATGGTGAATAAGTCTTTCATCCACTCATCGAGTGCGTCTGTTACCACCGCTCCTGCTCGTATGTCCCTGGCCCTGACCCTGGTGTGTGTGTGCACCAGGAGCAGGAAACCCTTGGAGCTACCTCGGCAAGCTTTTTAGGTTTTGGTGGTGTGAGGGAATCCCCCAGCGTTGTGTTCACCACACCTTATTGGAAGTTGGAGGCTCTACCCTGACCTAGATACCCCTGTAGTTGCCACCCTTTCCTCTTTGCCTGTCACCCCAACCCTTGTGCGTGGGCTCCAAGGCCCATAACCCATGCTCCATTGGTGCCTGTGACCTCACCTGTGTCTAGTGTCGAGAACCCTTGTCATTGTCCCTACCCCCTCCCCTGTAACAGTGTTCATTTTTATTGTGGTTCCTGTTTGAGTAATCCATGTGGTTTCTCCCCTGGGGGGAAGTTGTCGTCGTTAGTCGCTCAAAACTCGATTCCTATGTTTGTAGAGCTTAAGGTGAAAGTTAAAGAGAGGAAAAAATGTGTGTTTTCTTATTCCTCTTCTGACTCCTCGTCTTCATCCTCCTATTTGACTTCTGTCTCTTGTAAAGAAGAGGAAGATGTTGAAGTCATGGAAAACCTGTCTAAGTCAAGAGGAAAGGGCTTCTTATAATACTACCTCTTTTTTGAGTGGGATGGGGGTACAATAGAGTGGTTCCCAAACCCTGTGGGCCCAGAGCCATGAAAACTTGTTCAACCTTCCAGTGCCGGGACATGGGGCCGTGATGCTGTGTCATGGTCAGGGGTTACCCGGTAGCCAAGTGGGACAGGAGTGAACGGTCCCATACACTTTCTGTTCCCTGGTTAATGGAGGAGCTCTGGCACCATCCATCATCCTTTTTACTTCACCGTTGGACTTATACTCTATCCTCAAGTCACAATACTTAGATAGAGCGATTAGTTGAAAGGATGGCACCATTCATGCCCCTCCCTCATGGTATGCAGCTGTGGCTCTCCCCCTGCCCCAATTAGCAAGAAGAGGAGTACGAGTTACTCCTGCATGATTCTTGTCCCACTATTGTTGGCCTTCTGCAGCCCCTATTATGCTGGTGGTCCTGTCCTTGGGGCAGAGTGATAGTATGGGAGGGGGAGATGAAATGCTGGAGTAACCCTGCTCCAACCACTACCCCTGGCTGGACATGAGGATACTTGGGATTTGTCGGCTACTTTGGCTGGTGCTGACGGAGGTGGACAACACTGAGTCTGAGTATCCCTTTGTGGAAGTCCATTCACTTATTCGTTAGTGCAATAGATGGACAAGGTGGGGCGAAGACCTTGGTTCTGCCTTTGGGGAGAACTTTGGTCATTGATTGGCACTTTAGTGACCTTTCAAGGCTTGAGGGCATCCTGGAAGCTTCCCTGGTCAGATCTGGCGAGTTTGCTCTAAATGACGTGAACAATCACATCAATGGATCTAAAAATATCTCGTTTCCATTCAGTCATAAAAGATCATGCTCCTCCACCTTACTCTTGAGGCAGACAAGGTTCTATGCACTAGAGCTTTTACGTCATCTCTTCTTCAGTTTTACCTGTTATTGTGCGCAAGACAGAAGGCACTTCCTTCTCGGCCTCTTGAGTCAGTGACCACAGAATCGTCTGCCATGGCCTCCCACCATCGCTTAGCTTAACATCTGGTCAGGTGCAGTGATGCATGTCGCCAAGTCAATAGGGTTATAATGCCTGAAGTCTTTGGAGAAGTAAAAGTCCCATGCTGTCTGGTGAGAGGACAGTGACCTTCCAGGCACACCAGGCAGCAAACTAGTTGGCCAACTGGGTTTTGAAGAGGAGTGATATCTTTGTCTCTCGATTCTCTAAACAAGTTGGATCAGCGGTGGTTCTAACTTTAGGTACAGTACTCATTGGTGCTTGCGACTATGTCTCCCCTTCCAAAAAGACACATGTAAGTTGGAGGTGAAAGGTGAAGGACTGCTTCGAAGGACTCCTTGATCCAGTGAACAGTCTCCTTTAAGGTCCCCACTCCTTTGAAGGGAGCTGTGGCCAAACCCTCGGGTTCTGCCGTGCCTGAGGAATCGGGTGCTTCTGGGTCTGTTCCTAGACCCCAATTGAAATCGCCTGCAATTTCTTCCAGAAAGAGCCTGTGCAACATGCATAGCCCTTGTGAGACCCACCCCACCTTGGTCCTTATAAGAAGGGTTGTGGGGGTCGAAGGAGGTGAGAGGGAAATGCTGATGCAAGCATTCCCCTACTTCTGCTGTTGGGAGTAAGGGGATGCCTGCCATGCCTTTGGGCAACCTGGCAGAGACACAGGGACTAACTGTGGTTATTGAGTGTCCTTCAGAATGGTTACTTAGTACCCATTTGAAAATGCTGGCCTCCCAATCTCATCAATAAAGCTCTGGCCTTGCAGACAGAGGTGTGAGGGATATTGGAGAAGAACGTGCTCAAAGTCATTCAAGACGAGCCTCCAGAATTCTATAGGCGTCGCTTCCTGGTGAACAAGACAGCTGGGAGCTTGAGACCAGTCATCAACCACTCTCCACAGAACAAATTTGTGCGTGTAAGTTCAGGATGGAAATGGTATGTTTAGTGCAGAGTTCTATCACAGAGGGGAGATTTTATGCTTTTAAGGGGTATAGAGGAGGATGGTTGCTAAAGTACATCAGTCCATGTGGAAGTACCTCCGCTTCTCCTTTTACGGTAAGGAGTGCCAGTTCAAGACTGAGCTTCGGACTATGTACTGTCATTTCTTTCTTCGTGATGTCAATCGTTTGCGATACAGAAAACCGTATAACCTATTAAATAAAAAAATCACATTTGCGGTTTTGCGTTAATGACTCTCGTGGCCTGATGATTTCAAACCAACCACGCTTCTTTGGAAACGGCATGCTTTGCGACTTTTCCCTCTCCACACTGCACAGTACCCCCCTCTCTCACTCGCTCAGCCTCAGTCTTGCATTATCTCTTCTCATGTTTGCATCTCCCTCTTTTGTTCTTTTTGTGTAGAATATTGTAGATGTAAAAATCCTATACATATCCAGTGTACTGTATATACGCTACCCCATGCGCAAAATAGTTGACGGCTCAGAGAGTTGTATCATGTTTTAGATATAGTGCGTAGAACTTCGTACGTAAACTGTTAGTGGTTCTGTACTGATATTTCTTATTTCAATTTTTGTTATATTATTAAATTCATTGTTTAGTGCTGTAATGTTGTTAATATATTAGCTACTGTACATTACTGTATGAGAAATACTGTACTTTATACTGTAGTAGAAATATAGGTATAGTCTACATTTACTGCGAGTTTCAATTGCACTAGTCGACCTGCCGAAAATGGTGATTACTTACAAGTTTTACCTTAGCTAATTAGGCTCTACTGTAGTGATAGTACTCTACTGTAAACATATTACTGTACAGTAATATACACTACTGTATCCGCGAGTGTTGTTAGATATTAACAAGTGTTTTATTTGTGCTGTACGTATTATATGTAGGTATAAGTACGGCAATGACTTGTTTGTGTACCTTAGTCTTACAGTGTACATAATACACATGTTTACATGTACTCTACACTTACTGAAATGTGTTAAATTCATTAACACAATACTTATACTGGCAGTAAGCAGTGAGTTGGTAGGTTAGATTTTTGCTTTTCGCGCCTGTCTCTGTTACTTAACCTTTGCTAATAGGGAGGGCTGACTGTATTGCTTCCTTAGGTGCTCACTATGGTACTGTCCCAGCTTGGGCCTACTGTACTTGCAAGGGATACATATGTTCATGTCTTAATATTGGCTGATCTTTGCCTCCTCATGCTACAGGATGGAGATCAGCATCTTGCATTTTATCACACTCTATGGAGTGTGATAAACTAGAAGTCAAATATTGTACTCAAGTAGAGCTTGCAGTACTTAGGCATATAGATACACACAGCAGCAGTGTGTGTCTTTCCATCAGATGATCATATCAACTAACATAAGGAGGTAGTCTGACTGTTTCTATTCATGACAGAAATCCTAGTTCAGTGCTGGCAGTCTTTTCAGCCACCTTTCCTTGCTGGAGAAGCTCGTTTCTCACAAGCGCCTTCACCAGATCTCTTCAGTGGTGTTTGAAAGAACAATGGTCAGCCAACAGGGATCACCCTATAGTTCCTGTTCCAGTGGGGCAAGAGGCTTGGGACAATCTTACCTGATGGTTGAATGAGGTAAACGCCATCAATGTAGTCCAACTCAACTCTCTACCTCCAGACATGCAACTGCTCTCAGGTGCACTGGAGCAGCAGTAGGCCAACCACCTGAACGACCTGGTTGTCTCAGGACTGTGGTCAGGAGAAGAATTGCATCTCTACATCAACATCCTGGAAATGCAAGCAACCTCTGTAGCTCTTCAAGCATTCCAAGAACATTGGAAGAGGCACTCAGTAGTTTTGATAAGTGACATCATCAAGTGGCTTATGTCAACAAGCAAGGGGACACGGTCTCGCCCCTCTCTGCGAGCTGATGAAGGGAATGCACATGTGGGCAGGAGATAGACACAATAGTCAAGGGCAGGTTGTGGGGTCAGAGTTGTCTCTTCACCCTTAGGGTTTAACAGGAAGGTCCCCTTATTTTGCTCCCTTGTTCCAGGACATGCAAGTCTTTCCCCAGTGCAGCTTGATTCGTCTGCTAATCAAATTGGTGTTGATTACATCAGGATCCTTGTGTCCCCTAGACGGCCACTCCTAGTTGAGGTCTCGAGAGTACTACCCCAGTGGTCTATACTCCTCTGTTAGTTGCATCTTCAGAGGTACCACCAATCTACTAAGTCACTGAAACATTTCAGTTGGATGCTATCCAGCATTTCCTCCGCTTTTTGCGAGGCACTGCTTATGAGTTGTCCAGATACCTACGGTGGTCCTCTGCAGCTGTCTACTAAAGAAAGTGAGCCATCTTGCAATTGGTATCGTAGAAGGGATACTTCTCTTGTTCAAGTATTTCTAACACAGATCGCTGATTTCCTCGTCTTCCTTTGCTGTGCGAAGCGCTTCTCCGTCACGGCTGTCAAAGGCTACCGCTCACCCTTAAGCATGGTCTTTCAACTGAAGGATATAAACCTCTCGTTGATATGGGAGTTGTCTATGCTAATGAAGAGCTTCAAGCAGTCTTTCCCACCCCAGGACCTCAAAGCTTTGTACATAACCTGTTTGAGTATTTTAGAAGAGCATTAGACAGAGATCTAACTCTTAAGACAAGCTTTTTGCATTGGTGAAGAGACTAGGCAAATTACACGGTCTCTTACTTAGTCTACCTTAGTTTTGTGCCTGGCATTGTGGTCAAAACCCAGAACCTGTCGGTGCATGACCTTGATCAGAAACTTTGCCTAAATGAATTGTCTGGTAGTGATCAAGAGGAGAGGCTTTTCTGTCCAATGAGGGCTCCTCAGTGCTATATGAAGAGGACCCGACATCTCGAGCCTGAATGACAGCAACTTATGTTGCACTGACAGGACCAAGGAAGGTGTCAAGGCATATTATCTCTCTGGCTTTGTGAGATGATCTGTATAGCATATGCCTGAATGCTGAGAGGGTCAAAGTACCGGCTAAAACCCAATCTCACAATTTTGGGTTATAGGCCCCATTTTAGCCTTTAAGAGAAATCTTTCAATTGACCAGGTGTTGAAGGCTAGAGTTTGGAATTGCAAGTCCTTTTGACACATTTGTGCTTTGTCCTAAGGTGGCATCTCAAGTAGTTGTGTAGCCAGCCTAGCTCAAACATGGTAATGTATAGGTATAAGTCGGGAATGAAAGGAAGATTGACTGGCTCCTCTTCATTTTTCTGCCCACTCTCTTGGGGGCAAAGTGGTTGAAAGCATTACACACCAGATCAAACTTAATGCTGGTAAGCTACACTGAGCTCCATTCTTTAGATCTAAAGAAGTATCTCACCCAGCCTCCCCAATGAGGGGTAGGATAGTGGAATTTATACAAACCCATTAATCATTGTAACTAAATTTATAATTCCAGACTGATAACCCCTTTCATGGAAAGGGATCCCTCATTTTACCTTTCACTATGCATCTTGGAGATGCCAGGTCAGGCCTTTTTAGTCTACTCATCCCTGTGAGACAGATAGAGTCTCCTGCTCTCCTCTTCATGCATAGGAGTGAAAAGGTTCTTTGAGGTAGATATTAGATGCAGAAGGGGCAATGAACTTTGGAAATTATTGATATAATTTATTCTAAAATGTATATTATTTTTTGTTAGCTGTTTGCAAGGGCAATGTTACTAGGATGCAAGATTATACATTACAGTAATGCTTCATGTTAATTGTTTAATTGTTTCAAAGACTTGCAACGTGACATGAATTAACCCTACAATAAACCATCTAGCCACCCTAAAAACTCTTGTAAGCCACACCAATACAAAAATTTATTTGATAGTTCATCTCTTTTACTACCTTTTTATAAACTCATTCTTTGAAAGTTCTAAAGATATTTGAATTTTTTTTTTTAGTTTTGTACCTTGACCAGTTGTAGGAATATTATAGCTTGAACTGTCTCAGTGTTAACTACCTTTATTTCAGTACTGTATTTTGGCTATAAAATTTGAAAGTAAAGTCCTATTCGTTCAGATAATCTCCTCTGAGAATCATGTATTATTATTCATTTGATGATAAAATCCAATAATATATATGCTAGTACAGTATTATACTGTGCAGGATTCTGGAAAGAGACATACACAGGGACAACTATTCATTTTGTTACCATTTCTAAATTTTGTTCAGCCTAGATTGTTTGAATTCAAGAATTTCAGTAAACATGATGTTTATAACTTTAATCGCATTCACCTCAGTAACTCAAAATAGGCACGAAAAGATTAATTAGAGTCTTTTAATCATTTTATGTTCTATTTCCAACCTTAGTTTAAGCTTAATCACTATTCGAAGGTAACAAATAAGAAACTTGATGAAATGAAATTTATTTATTTCCTTTTTTTTTCTTTTGCAACACAGCTTAATAACATCAAATAAAAAAAACAAAAATTATTAATAAAAGCAAAAGCAAGTAGTAATAATCAGTATGGCATGAATTAGACTAGAGATATATCACACAATGGACGGAATGTAGCTTCTGGTATAAACTTCCATGTACTCGCTTGCTTTAAGAAGAAAGCATAGCCACATCACAAATTAGAAAAACAGATACCATGTAAAACACTACCCAGCTTTATCGAAGATTTTATATGTATATTTGTATTCCTGTAGTCATTATAAACAGTAAAAAAAACTTGGCACAGTTATTATATAAATTTGTTTTTCAGGAATTTCTAACTACAGTATTACGTTAGTAAATTTACATTTAGAACTATGCTCCATAATGGTATTTAATGTATACATTATTAGTGCCTTCTTCAGTTTAAGGCTTTCTACATTACATATTGAAGTACCAAAGTTTTTTTTTTTTTTTATTTGATGTGGTAGGATTTGAATGTGCAACCTTTATTTATAATGAACTTTTTGTTATTCATTTCCAATGTAATAATTGCCTTTACTTATATCCTCCTTTAGCTTGTTTCTAAGAATTTTTGATTTTACAATTTAAAATATTAGTATATTAAATTTTACAATTTGAAAATTTTTTTTAGTTTTGTTTGTGATTTATTGTAATACCAATGTACATAGGCTTATTTTTCAAATAACGTATATAACATTGTTCTTAACTTTCAGATCTGCATGTTGGAATGATACAAGAGTATTTTACATATTCATCAACGTGATAAGCAATGAATTCAACATGAAAAATTACTGCGTGCATTGAAGGAAAATTAACATAATTGAAGGAAAGATGTACAGTACTTGACAGGTTATGCCATGGTGAAATTTGGGATCAGTTGCATGGAATCCAGTTGGCGCACCTACATGAAATAATAGATGAGTGTTGACTTCAGTCACCATCCATAGACAATATTCTGAGGGTGCATTTGCAGTGGTAGGTGGGCCATTGGTGACGGCAGTATCATTTGGCACAGGAATGCCCAGGTTTAATGGGCAGTAATTGAAAACAGGAGGATATCGCCATGTACAACAGAGGTTGGCCGATTATTACAAAAAGTAATCTATAAATATAACAGTATTTTTGCAACTGAACTATAAAAAGAAGCAATCTCTTTAACCCAAGTTTTCCATAGCAAAGGCTTATTCACTAAAGTTTTTCATCTGCACTACTTTCTAGCAAAAGATTTAAGAGCTCTCTACACATGTGCAATTAGTTTTGTCTGCCATCTACTCACGTGAAATCACTATCAGGTAAGTCATGACTGGTGCAATTAAAAGTAATATTAATACTGTGGAAGTATAACATTGAATTTTGTACTATATTTCTTAATCTCTTCCTAAGCGTTTCAGAATTTTTTATTCATTCATTCTTACACTTGTATGTTTTCTCAACTATTACATTTAAAGATTTCCTTGTTTGAATCTCCAACTGTAAAACTTCCTCTTTCCCTGATCCCTTATAGAATTTCATGTAATAATTTTGGACTGAAAAATTCTAACAATACTCATACTTTATTACACTTAATTCAAAAGGCTTCATACCTATATGTCAGTTTTGTTAATGTTGCTGAATCCTTTCAATCCTTCCAGTGCACAAAGAAATTTATCAATTAGGCAAGACCAGGACCTTTTTTACAACTACAATATTAGCGTAAGAGTTGAAATAAATCTTATAACTGAATAAATTACTTTTCCAGTGACATATATTTTTAAACTAAAAAATAATTACAATCATGTAAATAGTAAAGGAAAAGAAAATTAATGGAAATTTCTGGATGTAAAATGTCATTTAAGCTAGGGGAGTAAAAATCCCTGGATGTGCAATTAGTCTTGGGGATTAAGAAAGTTAATTATGATAATTTTAGGGGCAAAGTTCATCATTCCATTCATTCTTTGATTTTTTTTTTATATGTAATTGTGTTGATATGAAAATGAGTTTTTTGAAATTCTCACTGAATGTCTACTCTGTTTGACTTGTGCATGTCTGGTATATAAACTGTGTATCTTGAGGTAGGGTTTTCTTTTCATTATTGGGCTAAGTTTCAACATAAAAGCAATATATGAAATACAGATACATCATGCTAAACTTTGCATAAACCATATTTGCACTTGAAAAGAGTTTGCTCATTATCTTGAATCTGCGGGGGGACACTAATAAAAATAAGCGAGGTCAGTATGAAACGGAATGTTACTTTATTTAAAAAAAAAAAAAAGAAAAAAAAAATGGAGCAACTTCAGTAATTAGTTTGGCACTTGAAAACTTAGCGACCCTGAAGTTCATCAATATGCCGTTGAAGTCTAGTGACAGTGAGTTTTGCTCGTCTTAGTTCATAGATTAAATGCGCTGCAGGAGTATCCTCCGATACACTTTCTAAAAGAGTAACTCTCTTAAAGAGAGACTCCTTATCTCTCAATAATGATTCTTCTCTAGCAGCTGCTTCACGCACTACTTGTTTTACATGTGCAAGTAACCGAGATTTCTGCCTGACTTCCTCTTCTAAAGACAATATTCGAGATTCATATTCCAAAATGACTGCTGCGCCACTCCTTCGTTTTGATGCCATGCTCCGATACTCATGTATTCTTCTGTCTTCTTCTTCCTCTTTCTGTTGTAGATTTTTCCTAAGAGCTGCTACCTCCTCCACTGCACCTTTAAGTTTGGTTTCAAGCCTTTGTTTATCTTCTAAAGATTTTTTAAGCTGTGCTCTAAATTTCATTTCAGCATCATCCATTTCATTTGTAACTTTTTTAACCATAACAGGGCTGGTAGCTCTTGATATTGTCTCCCTTCTAGCTTGAGGTCTATCTGGGGAAGGGCTATTATACACATGCCTGAAAGTTTTCCCTTGGGATCTACTTGTGTGGGGTGGGGAGGGCTCTTCCTGGACAAGAGAACTGTTACCCAATTCTAATGGATTTAGAGCTTTCAGACATACTCCACACATCTTATCAGTGGACACTTTGTTTATATTGTTGAGTTTGAACTGTATTGACAATTTTTCTTTTTCAACTCTGCTCAATAGTTCTTGACTAGTTTCTAATTTTTTCTTATTTACCTCTAATGAGTCTTCCAGTTCTTTTACTCTTGCTTTTAGTTTGTCTATCATACCCTTGGATTTCTTCCTCTCCTCCCATCTTACTATTTGTTCTTGGCTTCTCGCTCTGCGGTTTTCACTATCTTCTATTTCCTGAGTTGCATCCATTTTCTCAAGTTTTTCTTTTAAGCTCTGTATTGTTCTAACTATGGCTGCAGGAGACTTTCCTTCCAAATCCTCAAGTTTTTGCTTTGTGCTATTATTGTTTCTTTTCAGCTGAAGCATTTGTTTCTCAGTTTTTAAATTCTGACTTTTAAGGTTCTTGAGTTCTTGTTTCAGATGCTCTATTTCTTCATTACTCTGCTCATTTTTTGCAGTAAATGAATCAGACTGCTCTTTCAACTTAGATTCTAAATCGGCTTTTGTCTTTGAGACTACTTCAAGTTCTGTTTTAAGAGATTCTACCACTCTACTCATTGACTCTGTCACTTCCTTATCAATATCTGCATCTTCTTTAAATTCATCTTTGGCAGTGCTATTTGAAACTTTCTCCTTCATTTCTTGTACAGCATAGCTTAGTTTTGCAACCTGTTTTTCTTTCTCAATTAATTGATCGCGTAACTTCTCTACAAGTGTGCGTAGAATAGCAGAAGGTGTACGATTAGCAGACTCTTTTAGAAGTGTTATCTCTTTGCGAAGGTCATCTCTTTCATTTCGAATGTTCTTTATTTCTCCAGAGAGTCTATCTGTCTCTCTTTGGTGTTGCTGAGAACGCACTTGACTTGACACTTCCATGTGTTCTTTCTCTTCTGAATATTCGCGTCGAGTGACAGTTAATTCCCGTTCAAGTTGTGCAACTTTACCCTCTGCAATTAGTTTGCCATTTCTAGTTTCTTCAAGTTGAGCATCTAGTCTTTTAATTGTGTCTTCTAAATTGTGAATCTGAGCAATTTGAGCTTCACTCATGGCAGACATTCCAGGGTCACGAGTGGGGATGTTATTTAACTGTAACTGAAGCTCACGAACTTTCGACATAGCTTCTTCCCGTTCTTTTTCTATACGTAATAATTCATCTTTGTTTTTAGAAATTATATTCTGATGCTGTGTATGGGATTTTGAAAGAAGATCTTGGTAATGACTGACAGCTTCTTGACTTAATTGAAGCCTCTCTTTCAAACCATTAATAATGACTGCAATGCCTTCATCTTCAGGAACAGTAACCTCATTTGCAATACCATCTTTAGTTACATCAGTGAAATGCATTTGACTTTTAAGGTTACTTCCTTTAATACGAAGTTCATTGATGACCTGGTCTCTTGCAATGATAGCAATATCCTTTTCCCTAAGTTCTTTCCTTGAATCATGGACTTCATTTTTCAATAATTCAACCTCCTTTTCAAGCTTTTCTAAAAGGGCACTTTTATTCCTTAATGTATCTAAGGCTTTCTCCAATTGCTTGGCTAAAGGTTGAGACTGATCTGGAAAGTCTTGTTGCTCCAGTGTTTTCAGTTCCAGTACTGCTTTCTGGTGCCTCGAGTCATGTTCTTCAAGAGCCTTTCTCAATTCTGTTTCACGTTCATCCCATAACAGCTGTTCATCCATCCAAGTCTTTTCCATATTGGACAATTGTGCTTGCAGCTCTCCTAGACGTCTGTCTTTTCCCTCGATCCGGGCTTCATACAAAGATTTTTCTTCTTCAAGACTTTGAAGCTTTTCATCCAATTCAACATTACGTAGTTTTACCTCTTCAAGTTTACTGCACCAGCTTGAAACTTGCTTTGTTACATTTGGAGATGTAAGAGCACTCTTCAGCTCGTCAAGAGCTTCTTGTTTGACCTTTAACTGACGTAGAGCAACTTTTGCTTCCATTTTATCATGTTGAGCACTTTGAAGGGCAATCAAAATTTTGTTTCTGTCTTGTTTCATTGTTTCTAGAAGGTCTACCAGGCGTTCCTGTTGTGAGAGGGGTACAGCACCTGCATATTGTTGCCTGTTAACAAAGAAAATTCCATTTAAAAGTTGGTATAGATAATTATAAATGAATTGATTTGCACTTTGAAATAGATTGATTTTTTTCTACAAACATGTACTAAATAAAACTATTGTCAATCAGTTTAATATCTTAACACATTTGCATTTAAAAAAATGTACAATTTAATTAAATAAACTTTAAAAGTAACAAACCTTAGATCCTTAACTATGGCATATAACCTTAAGGCACGACCTCTACTTGAATCTGTTGCCGTTTCAAGGAGTCTCTCACGATCCCGTAATTGATGGCTCAACCGTATAATCTTCATACCTTGCTTTTCATTTATGGCTTTAGTTTCGTCTAACTCTGATAACAACTCAAAATTTTTCACTTTAAGCAGAATAATATCTTGATGTAATTCTCCTGTGAAATGGATATATAGTAGTTATTAGCATTTTTCTGCTTTAAATGTAAAATAACTTTAAAAAGTAAGTAATAATTTGCTGTTTCTGATATAAACTAAAACACCTAATTGAAAAAGGATTTAAAGCACAAACAATAATACTGAAATAATGGCAGAAAACTATTTACTTTTTCTTTCAAGTTATTCAAACATATTATGGCCATAATTATAAAAATTTTATCTTCCAGTCCATATGTCCACCTATACTGTATCCTAGTCTTTTGAGAAGAAAAATGGTTATCTTCAAGAATCCAGCATTAGGTGTTTGGATGAATAAACATTCAACTTCATGTCTTCCAGGTAAATACAGTATCATTAATTTTATTAAATTTCTTTATTCCTAAATAAATACAAACCATGGTCCTTTAATAGGAGTATATCAGCAAAGCCTGAACGGCCATTCAAACTTTTAATTTAGTGATTGTAGTTGTTGGCAGTTAAAAGGGTAAGCTCCGCCCCACCCCACAGTTAGCGAAGCTCCCACTTCGCATAAGCTATACAGGTATACTTCTTTGTTGCCTTGTCTGGATGTTTTAATTGTTTGCTTTTTTTTCCAGTGTGTATTTACATATGGAGCCTCCACATGCACCAATGCAAGTATGCTCCAGTAACCAAGGCAAGAATGTTGCGGGTTTGTGTCTAAACTAACTATAGATCTTCATATTTATGCTGTTTGCGTGGGGTATTAGTTCACAGTCATCCCCTAGGAACAAGTGTAGGTCACAGCCGCCTCTGCAGTGGGTGGCATTCGGCAAGAAGAAGAAGAAAGCAAAGAGAAATTCTTTGGCCTTGGAGGTGGCAATGCCTAAGTTGTTGCTGAAGAAACTGTTTAGCTCCTTCATCTCTCCTGCTTCTCGACATGTACGACATGTGACCTCTAAGTTCCTCTAGGACTGGGTCTCTGGAGGAGTTCCAAAGGAGGATTGAGACACCAGCTTGTGCTCTAGTCTTTCTTCATGTAAAGCAAAATTATCGCTTCCCTCTAAGTGCAGACAATACTCCTTTGCTTCTCCCTAGAAATTGGCCCTATGTTGTGCCGAATGATGACAATGAGAGCAAGGACTTACTAACCTACAGAACTTTAGACCTTCCTAAAGCGTTGCTGGTATTGCCTCCCCTCCAAATTCTCTAGAACTCCAAAGTCTGGTGTGAGGGAGAGGAAAAATGCTTTCTCCTCCCCCCCCAGCACTCCTGTATCTTTGACCTCGCACTCTGCTGCTGAACCTTCTGATGCGACTCCTGCACCAAAGAAGTGGTAGTTACCAACCACAAAGACTATTCGGCCGAAGTCTCATGCGACTTCAACTGACTTATCATTACCTACGCATGAGAGGCAGTGTGGTACTGAGCACTGACCCAGCCAAAGAAGGTGTATTTGTACGAGATACAGTTGAATGACCGGTGCTCAATCTCCTACGGGAGCGAGCATACACGTTTGTCAGTCAGGATGAAAGGTGCTGCATTTTTTCCCTTCTCTTATAGGTTTGAAGAAGGTCAACAGTGGTTAAGTGGAAACTATGATCAATCTCTTCGACTGTACGATTAATGAGTTCTTTCCTCACTCGAGCAATGTCATCATGAAGATGATAAAAAATCATTTATTCAGTGACCCCTTTGTTACCTGCCTCTTCAGAAGATTGATCTCAAAAGTGCTTCATCACAGTGCGATCGAACACCACGTGAACTGCCATCTAGGAGAGGATGGAGTACCTAGCTATGATAATACAGATAGCAGCAGTGAGTCTCAGGGAAAGCAGTGCAACATTTTCTGAAACAAAAGTTGTTCCAGCTCAATAGTGCCAATGTCTTTTGAGATAAATTTCATTGTTGGAGAAGCTTTTCCTTCACAGGTGTCTCCACCAGCAGCAATTGCACCAGTGGTGCCTTTAGTGTCCTGGTTGCTTATCCCCCTTACTATCTAGTCCCAGTGGAACATGGAGGACAAGATAATCTATCCTAGTATCCTAGTGGAGGGAGTGTTAGAAAGGATAAGCAGAGAAAGGGTGATAAATCAGAGGAGGAGGTTCGAGAGAGAGAAAGGGGGAGGGACTGGAGGGTGGGCCAGTGACCTTTCGAGTTGTGGCACCATTTTTCGCTGCCTTGGATATAGTTCTGCCTTCCTACCCCAGCAAGAGGAGTAGATATGTTTCACCTCATGAATCTTTAAAGGAAGCTCACCTATATGATTTAGAAAGAAGTGAACGAGGACAAAGTGAAGAAGAAAACAGAAAAGAACACTAGTTATGGAAACAAGAGACTTTGCAGGGAGGATCATCTCAAATTCACATTTCTCATCGTGAAAGAAAGACGCGATGTCTAAACGCTATTAGTGAGAGAGATCAAGAAGACTTGTGATGCATTAGGTCATACCTAGCAGCTGGAGGTCTGACCAATATTAACCTAGTCTGACTTCCAGACAGATACTGAGCTCTCAGAGTGAGAGGAGAAGGGTTAAAAATTTTCCCTCTATAACTACAGGATCCAGGTTCGGGATTAGGTGAACTGTTCTCTGATCGGCCATAGGCTGAGGAGATTTTATTGTCTTTCCTTCTAATCCAAGGAGATCTCTTCCAATGGACCTGGGACCCTCGGAGGAAGAAGATAAAATCCAGGCGGAGAAGTTCTAGATGACCAGATGCGAGGTCAGGATGGACGGCAAAGGCGACAGAGATCCTCCTCCAAAGAGGACGGATGTGGAGGAGGACACCCAAAAATATGGCTGGACTTTCAGATGAAAATAGTCCTTGAAGTTGCTTGCTGGATCTAGAAGGTCCCCGAAGATCAGAATGAAGGAAGCTAGGAACTTCAAAGATCTTCTTCCTAAGATGAAAGATAGAGCAAGGAAAACATGCAACCTTGAGAGCATGCTCTGAGGGGTAGAAGTGCTCTGGAGAAGGATCACCTAAAGGTGAAGCCTGGAACTGTAGCTGAGAAGGACCGCATGGGGAGATGGTGGTCAAAGTCGTTATCGACCTAGTTCTCCAAGAGGAGATAGCCGAGATCTCGAAGCATCCAGGGAACGTCCCTGGGTAGGAGTGACCACTAGTACCTGTAGATGCTACACCTCTCACAAAACCATGCAAAGCAACCTTGGGACTGGGCTCCAGGATCCTCTCCCATTTTCCTTGGGTTCCATAATGGTAGGGTCTTCTGGAAAAGACGACCATGGGGAGCCGTACTTCCTGCAAGATTTTCTCCTGGGAGAACGTGACAATTGGAGCTTGCGGGCCGGAGAGCTCAAGGAAGAACCTCTAGGAAACTTAGTCGCATAGCGAGTGCCGTCGCCCCTGTGAGTGACAAGAAGCTCGTGAAGGATAGTGGCTCCCGTCCAGTGAACGACACTGTTCTGTTGAACGACATCCTGGCAAACGATGGCTGGTTGACGACCACTTATGAACTACCAAACGATGGCTGGTTGGAGAACGGTTAGGAACTGGTGAGTGGCGAGGCACACGAGAACTATGCAAGGATGGAGAGGACAAGCAGCTGTCGATTGATGAGCTGCCAGTGATCAGCATGTAGCTGGCGAACAGCAAGCAGAAGTAGAATGCCGGGTAATTACCAAACGCTTCTTCATAGGTGATCAGCAAGTCATTGGTGAATGACGAACGGCCTGAGAATGACGAGCAGCTGCCAATTGATGGGAAATTGGCGAACGGCAAACTGTTGGCCGTCGGCAAGAAGCCAGAGAATGAAGTACAGCCTGTAGTTGACGAGTCACAGGTGCGTGACGAGAGGCTGGAGGACTGCGAACTGTCAAAGTTTCTGGCGTTCCTATGGCAGCTGGGGAACCACGAACAGCTGTTCGGCGGCGAGAGGTCGGAGAGTCCAATAAGAAAGGCGAGGGTCGGGAGCCAGCAGGCTGTCAGCGAGGCTGACGAGACTCGTCAGGCTGACATTCCCTAGGAGAGAGCTAGTGACGAGGGTTGGGCAAGCAACGATATCCTGGTGATTGACTATCTTCTGAAGGGGATTGTCTGGCACATGAATGAGGAGAGCCAAAGAGACGACGTCTCTTAGCCAGAGGTGAGGAGAGTGTCTGAGGCAATAAAGAGGACCACAAACTCTATGAGCTCGCTGATGATGGTGACAATCTGCCGCAGGGGAGGACTGCTCAGCAGGAAGATTTCACGAACAGGGTCTCCAGGGGGGATCTCAATCTAGGACGAGAGATGCCCACCACAGGAGAGACTTGCCTCGGACTTTGCTTTACCCCTGAAGGAAGAGTTGGCTCAGCATGAGGGAAGTGCTCTCCAGCAACAGTGGAAGAGGCAGGTCGGGAATAGTTGGCAGACACCACAGATGACACCTCAGGATCATGGAAGCTCACTCAGTAGAGATGAGGGATCCACCTTTGGAGGAAGACGACGATAGTTTCCCCTCCGCACCAAGCTCAAGGAGCCGGTCAAGCCAAGGGACGGTCACGCGTGAGACACATTAGAAAGAGAACAGGTCTCCCTCAGACGCTTTGCTAAGGGAAGCAAGCTGCACCGTCCCTCAAAGACCTAGGTGGACCCAGGGTTAAACTGTCTACACTTCTGTTCGACACTTCCCCAGGGAAAACCTACTGAACTGGTCCTTCGGGGAGTGGAAGAAGAAGCCTTAGTTTTCTTCGACTTTGAGGAAGACCCCGAAGGTGAAGAATATTTTTTAGACTAACGCCGGCCGCCTCCCAAACTTCTCCCACTAGGAGATAGACCACTCTCTGCATTCAAGGAAAGTGCTGTCCTGATCAGACCACCACCCTCTACAAGCGGGACATAACTGATGTGGATCCATATCCGTGGACGGCATAAAGGTCTCGAAGGAGCAGCCCTCATGTCTGCATGAAGATGGCCAAGAAAAGAACACACGCACAGTGCAAAGGAAAAGCAAAACAAAAGATTAGAGAGTAATAACAAGTCAACAATGGTGAAGGGAACAAGCGGTAATGTCCATTTTCCAACGAAGCCAAAAGGAAAGTGGGTTCTCAACCCAGGTGTGTGAGTGAGCAGGGTACCGGCCTGCTAACTAGCAGGGGGGTTGTTATCCCATGCTAAAAATCTAATGGCATGTCTTTCAACTTTTCGGAAAGTAATATCCCCTTTAAATAGCGTTGGTTTGTAGTTAGTGATGGAACAAACTGCTTTTCCAGCAGAGGAACAAGTGTACTCTCTGACCGCTGAAATGCAATTGAGGTTACAGAGAGCTTTAAAAAAATAAAACCCTACTGGTTTTAACTGCTGTTATCCTTCTATAGTAAAGAATGATGGTTTGTATTTGTGTAGGAACAAATAAGAATAAAGATTGTTTAGTACTGGCCATGTGATTAGAATTTCCTCATCTACTAAAATAAGGCAACATCACTGAAACTGATAAGCTTGAAATTCTGAGAGAGATTCTAGGAAATGGAACAGAATTTTAATTACTATTCTACCAAGGTAATAGGTGCCCCTTATGATTATCGAAATATTAACATTTTCTGTTTTACAGTATCTTACCAATCTTTGTCCGTTCATTACTTGTTGCAGCCAAATCATGTGCCTTTTGCCTTAGTTGCTCCATTTCTAAATTATCCAAGGTTTCCATGAACTGTTTCTGCTTCATTTGCAAATCTGCAACTTCAGTCAAATTCTGCAATCTCTGAATGTCAGAAGACAGCTGTACCTGCAAAATTTAAATATTGTTTTAATGAAATTGTTGAATACTGCATACACTACATAATAGTTAGTATTAGTAAAATCCTACAGAACCCAACACACTGGAAATCTTTTTATTCATAAAAAGTGATAAAATCCCTGGAAATATTTTTAGAACTACACCATTAATATGTACCATAAACATTTTGAGGGTAGTTAACCCTCATTATGGGTAATCTTAATTAGCTGCAAAATATGTATATTGGCAATTAAGGAAATGAATTAAAAATATATATATTGGCAATTAAGAAGGAAATGAATTAAAGAAATTATATATATTTTTGGAACAATTATAATTTAACAAAGCACCCTTGAGCAAAGCTAATTTCTCTACTTACATTGCCTTTTTAATCCATATATGTACAGTATACTGTACATGCGGTACTTGGGAATATGCAAAACATATACCAGGTATTTATTAAAGTTAATAAAAAAACTTACTTTTTCCTCTTTCAGTTGGTGAAGCTCTTTCAAGACACGCTGATGTTCCTCTTCATTTATGATGCCTTGCAACTTTTGTCGTAAATCCATTTCAGTAGTTTGCAAGGCAAGATTCATTTTAGCAGTGCTGTCAACCGTGCTCTCCAGCTGGGTGACACGCTGCTGCAGTTCTTCACATTCCCCTTGTAACATGAGAACACCAAGAGTAAAACCATGTTTTCACAATTTGGTAAGATACTTCAATAAAAAGCCAATTACTTCTGAATTGTATGTGTAAATATAAAATGTGATGTATAAGCAAGGTTTATTTGCAGGTTTTAAACGGAAGTTAGATTTGTACCAGGTCTGTTTTATAAGATGCATAAAAATAATAGAAAAAAATAGGGTAAGAAGTTTATATAGATTTATTCTAACAATGGTAGTCAAGGCACAAAAAAATATATACAATTTAATCGTATTTATTGTATGTAAAGTACAACAGGTGGTTGAAAAAAAATCTTCCCATACCTAACATTTACTGTACATACTGTAATTAAAAATTTTTACCAAAAAGATTGAACTTAAAAAAAAAAAAATTGAAAATAACAAAGCTTTCTTACTTTTAATGTTCTGGTACATAATAGTTGAATGTTCACACTTCTGTTTTTCCCTCAGTTCCCGCAGTTCAACAGCAGCTAGTTGTTTGGACAGAACTTCAACCTGGAGAACAGGTCAAGAAAAATTCTTTACAAATTATTTTAATACAGTCTAACCCCCCCCCCCCCCCAAAAAAAAAAAAAAAAAAAAACACACACACATGGAAGGTCTACACATATCTTAAATGCTATAGTTCAAACCACACTCATTACGTATGCATGTATTTCCTCCTTTGCAACAGAATCACAGCTGCATCAGCAGGTACCTGTCGACAATTTGTTGACCAACTTATGATGCCTTACAACTCATCATTCTTTGATATAAAGTTTGATCCCAATATTTTTCACAATTCTCACACGTTTCAAGTTGCTTTTGTACGTTTCATTATTCATTCCATCGATCAGGTGATTTTTCATTTATCTAGTTTTATTCAAGTACTGGTGATTTGCCTTTTGTTTTGACACTTTTTAGGAGAGATTCTTGTCATAACTGAAGCCTCCTGTTTTGTTTCCTTTTTTATGCCATGATAGGGATTCAAGTGTAGCGGTGTCATTCTCCTTGCTAGGTTAGTTAATATAGTCCACTTTCAATTTACACTTACTATGATCAATTACTGCAGGTTCTTTGATTACATTGTAATTTTGTTTATGTACTGTGATAATAAAGGTTTGGAATTTAATTCTTTGCACTTTTTAATCATTTAAATTAATCTTCCCCAGTATTCATTTGATGTGTACTTTGGTGACAAGGCAGATAAAAACAAGGTTTTCAAGATTTTATGACCATCCTCGGCAGCATTTGCAAATACCTATGTGTAACACTCGTGGTGTAGGCTCTCTTTACACAGTAATTTTGCTGATTAATTGTATTGCAAAAAAAAAAAAAAAAAGTTCAATTACACACTGTTAATGATCGATCATAGGTGTTATATGTGGGATTACTACTTTACTCATTTTTAAACCTAAAATTGACTATTTATAACAAAATATAAGGCATGAAAATCTTAACTGCCCTCAGAAACCCACGATGTACCGAGTGAGCAATAGGTGAACCACAACATTACATCACCCTTGCCAGGAGGATGGAGAAATTACTTACAGCTGCAAGATAGGTATGTTGTCGCGTAACTTACCAGTATGAGATGTCTGACCATCGTGTTAAGTTATGTGAGAAACAGGATTGAGAAGATCCCGAATTGGTACTGAATCTTCGTCATGTAGTCTGCGAGATAATGAAGGAGACAGAATCCCCATCCCTCAAAGGTTGACATCAAGAAGTGTCTGAAAAATGACTATTCACTTTCTGATGCAAAGAAGTCCTGAAGGAAAGATACCCAGGTATCCTCATCAGGTTAGCAGAATGTGTAAGTGCCAGTGCCCTGGGGGTAGGCAAGTCTGTTCAAAGCTCCCTTGGAGCTTGGACTTACCTTCTGTGAAGGAGAGACCCACACTATTGAGGAGCCTCCTCCTATTCTCTTCCTGAAGCAAAGAAGAGAGACAGTCTTGATAGGAATATTCAGGTTAGGAGTAGCGTGTACACCTGCACCCTGAGGATGAAGACCACTCTTCACATTGGATCCAAGTCCCAGGGTAGACAAGACTGCTCTAAGCTGCCTTCACACATGGACCATCCCACAATTAGGGCACCAAACTCTACTAAGGAGCTTCTTCAGCAGAGGTAGGTGAAAAGGTCCGTGATCTGCTGAAAAGACACATTCTTTACTGCCCCCATTGTAGTCTCTTTCTCTCTTGGTTCCTACCTGGGAGCTAGCAGAAGTGGATACCACTAGACACAAGGCTCTCCCAGTGTCAACGAACATGTTCCAACCTACGGAAGAGTCACTGGGCGAGTTCCATCACTTCTTCCAAAAGGTGGAGGATGGCTCCAAAAGCAAAGTATACCCTACCCTTATATACCCGATAGTGCATGTAGCAGCACTTACTAGTAATCAGTGACACAGTGGTAGCTGTCTGCTTCACAGACCTCTATAGGAATCGATCTGTGAGTGAACTCCATTACATTCTCCTGATGGAGGAGAGTGGCTCTACAACCAAGAACGTCACCTCCTGTATTGTACCAGGAATAATTATGAAAAGAGAAAGCTTCACCCTTAACTGGCCGTTGGACCCCTGTCCAAACTCTATGGTAACAGGTTAGCAGGCGAGGTTTGTCACTCCCTCCCGAGGGAGAAGAGCACATACTGTACTAGACATCCCAAGGACCTCCTGCTTGTCTTACTACTTAATCTTCCTTCAGAGAAGAATTGTACTAAGAAGAGAATTACCAACCATTTTTCCTTGCTACCCCAATGAATTCAACAGCTCCTACTGATCAGGGATGGCTCGCTACGTCTCTAAGTTAGCTGATAAAGAGTACAAGAAAAATTCCCAGTCGAACGGCATTCCCTGACATTTCATCCTTTGCTTGGGTGTGAGATCAGACTCTCTTCCATCACAATCCTCATATCTTAATAATGAATGAGTAATACTTACTTTACTTTAAGGGCTGTGTTTCTGGTTCTATAGAGCAGGGGAACCCTATTCTCTACAGAGGTAATTCCAAGTCAGTTGCATGGCCTGAGGTGAAACCTGGAATGTAGGTCGAACTGATTCAGATAAAAGATAGGAGAGGGAATGTGTAAGGGTGTACATCTCCCTACTGATAAGAGACATCTATATGTCACTCCCTTCCTTCTTCCTCCTAACTTACCTCTTGGACTGAGCTGAGGAGGTGTAAGAACTGGCAGAGCAGGGTCCAACCCACTTCTGGAAGAAGTTGCTGCTAGTGGTCATTATTGGCATTTGGAGAAGGCCTGGACTTTCCTCAAACCCGGGCTAACTGTGAAGGCTTGGCAGTGGTTTCCCTCAAAAGACAGAGCCCTTGAGAGAAATGACATAATAGATGAAGGAGTTCTGATGAAGAGCATCCCCTTCCACTGCTGCTTCAATGTCATCAGAGGAAGAGGTAGACATGGAATCAACCTAATTATTCTACAGATCTGGATAGGTGTTGTGTGCCAAAAGATCTGTACTAGTTTGACTGAGCATCAGTCGTTTGATGGTATTTCAAGGCTAGCAACCCTGTGCTTCTTAAACCGTTCCGGGAGTGGTTCCCTCTGGGAACATATAATTGGGAGAAACAATGAATTGGCTAGTGACTGGTCTGATTCCATGTCTGGGAAATAATTGCTGGAACCAGAGAGCATGAGCAGTACAGTGTATCCTATCTGGTGAAAAACAGGTGGTAAAGTGCTAGGGCAAGCTCAGTGCTCAAAATCCATTGGGGACTGCTAACTTACCATCTTGACACAGTCCATAGCACGCACCATCTTGACACAGTCCGTGGCGTGCTAGTGCTTAGAGCTGGTACCAAGCACTGTTATTTCCTCTTTAGTTCAGTACCACAGGAAAGAAAAGAAACTGGTACACCACCACCCAGGTAAAAGGTGAGGAGATGGGGCGCTAACGTTTGTCGACTCGCTGTCGGGACAGACGATTGGCCCTGTAAAGGATCTGCTGGACTCTTGGACTGTTGCACTGATCCACACAGGGTTTGATATAGGGAAAGAATCGTCTCTCATAAGAAAGGAGAAATCACTCTAGGTCCTGCGGGACTTGTGATTGGCCTTCCTAGACCGACATCTTCTGACAAGAATAATCAGAAGGTGAAGCAAATGATGAGGACTGCTTCACACTACAGTGTATCCTTACCCTCAATCATGTAGGAGTTGGTTTTTGGTGCTGGCAGTGCAAACAGCAGTCACTATCGCACTGTTATGGAATTGGTCATTCAGGAAACTCTGAAGTGGCTGAAAGGTGAACAACAGTACCCATTACTGTAAGTGTGTCAGTTCGTGTCGGCTAAACTCCTAAACCTCACGAGGAGTTAGCAAGAAAGCTATCCCTACCGGCTTATGGTACAGTGTTGGAGATTAGTCCAGGTAGAACCATTCACCTGCAACTGATGAAACAAAGGTAGCTGTCACACTAGACACAGGATTGCTAACCGACACCAAAGGTACAGGTCAATACACTAGGTCTGTATCAGCATGAGGTAGCCCTATTGACTTGTTTCAATGTGTTTGAGATCAGTCTGGGTAAGAAAATTCACCTGCAACTGATAAAATAGCTAGGACTGTCACACCAGACTCACGATAACTAAATGACACCTAAGGTATCAGTCAATAACTAAGCTCTGTATTAACACAAGGTGGTAGCATGAATGATACACCCATTGACCTAGTGTACGGTGCTGAGATTGGTCCGGATGGGACATACCTAAGGCGAGTCTGCTTACAGTCACCCCTTCAGAAAGGTACATATCACAAATGGATCCAAAGTTTTTATCCTCAAAAGAGCAAAAATCAATTCACTGTGCATCTGCTGTTGTAGGCAAGAGCCCTAAAAAAAAAAACAAATTAGAAATTACATTAAGAAAAGATACAACAATGGAAAAAGCAGTGCAACAGTACGTCCATACTTGTTGCAGCTAACGACAAAATGGCTATACTGTAACAGCCGGCTTTACCAGGGTATCCCCCTCGCGTCATCAGTCCATTAACCAACTACATTACTAACAATTCCATTTTTCGTTTTAAAAAGCTCTTTAACGATATAAAATTATAGCATCAGATATGTGAAACTCTACTTGCTATTTACAATTCATTAGAGGATAATTTCCTCTTGTCTTTAAATTCTGGTCTTAGGGCTGTGGAACATGGATAATATGAATTTTTTCAATCTACTTTTTTTTTTTTTTTATATAATTTTCTACACTGGTATCCATTTGATTACCTACATATTAGTGAAATGGCAGATATTGAATATACTGGCATACCATTAATGGGTTTGTTTTGAATCAAATATTTATATTCTTGTATAAACTCATGAGTGCCCAAACTAAAAAATATGCAAGAATGAAAGATTGAAAAGTTATTATACCCTTCAAGTACGTTAAGATGCAAAGTAATGACTACTCAATCCTGATCTGTACATGTTACAACTGAGATTCCTTTACATGGAAGAAGGATATTATATGATTAATGGGTATGTGAAGAAATTCTTTATTATCATGAAACATATATGCAAATTCTTACCATAAAATAATGTAATAACAACAATGCTGAACCATCTCACCTGTATATGAGAAGTGTTAGAGCCAACGAGATTCAAGGAAGCTTGTAGTGAATGCACTTTTTCTCTTGCACTTTCCAACAGTTGGCTAAGTTGTTCACGTTCCTCAGTCAGTTGCCTTATCTGCAAGTCTTTTGCATGCTCACCTTCTTTCTTCTGTGCCTAAAATTAAATGATCATTAATTTTCCCATTCATATATATAACAATCATTCCTTAAAATAATTGTTTGCAAACAATTAAATTTTTTTATTAAATCACTTTTTTTGCCCATTGTAAATATTCTTTAAAATAAATAAACTTACATAATACAGTTTTAAGATTATGAAAGCATAAAAATGTTATTTTCATTAGTAAAATAAATTTTTGAATATACTTACCCGATAATCATGTAGCTGTCAACTCCGTTGCCCGACAGAATTCTATGGAGGGATACGCCAGCTATCACAATACTAGAAGGGGGTGTACTTACCAGCGCCACCTGTGGCCAGGTACTCAAGTACTTCTTGTTGACACCTCCTCAATTATTCCTCGGTCCCACTGGTTCTCTATGGGGAGGAAGGGAGGGTCAATTAAATCATGATTATCGGGTAAGTATATTCAAAAATTTATTTTACTAATGAAAATAACATTTTTCAATATTAAACTTACCCGATAATCATGTAGCTGATTCACACCCACGGGGGTGGGTGAAAACCAGTGTACAAGATTAAAGGATAGCTAAGTATCCCATATTCCATATAACAGTTATCTCAAATAACAATGAAATAATAAGTACCTGGTAAGGAAGTCGAATTGAACCGTTACTCTGCCTCTTTTTTAAGTTCGTCTTCCTTACTGAGCGCAGCGTTCCTCTTGGAGGCTGAATCAACCCAAAGGTGCTAAAGTATACAGGGCTGCAACCCATACTAAAGGACCTCATCACAACCTTTAACCTCGGCGCTTCTCAAGAAAGAATTGACCACCCGCCAAATCAACAAGGATGTGGAAGGCTTCTTAGCCGACCGTACAACCCATAAAAAGTATTCAAGAGAAAGGTTAAAAGGTTATGGGATTATGGGAATGTAGTGGCTGAGCCCTCGCCTACTACTGCATTCGTTGCTACGAATGATCCCAGGGTGTAGCAGTACTCGTAAAGAGACTGGACATCTTTGAGATAGAATGATGCGAACACTGACTTGCTTCTCCAATAGGTTGCATCCATAACACTCTGCAGAGAATGGTTCTGTTTGAAGGCCACTGAAGTAGCCACAGCTCCCACTTCATGTGTCCTTACCTTCAGCAAAGCAAGGTCTTCTTCCTTCAGATGAGAATGTGTTTCTCTAATCAGAAGCCTGAATAGTAAGAAACTGAGTTCTTAGAACTTGGAAAAGAAGGTTTCTTGATAGCACACTATAAGGCTTCTGATTGTCCTTGTAAAGGTTAAGACCTTTTAGGAAAGTACCTAAGAGCTCTAACTGGGCAAAGTACTCTCTTCAGATCATTCCCCACCAAGTTGGACAGGCTTCGGATCTCGAACGACTTAGGCCAAGGACGTGAAGGAAGCTCGTTTAGCAAAAACCGAGCTGCAAGGAACATGTAGCCGTTTCAGATGTGAAAACAATGATCCTGCTGAAGGCGTGGATCTCACTTACTCTTTTAGCTGTTGTCAAGCACACGAGGAAAAGAGTTTTTAATGTGAGGTCCTAAAAAGAGGCTGATTGGAGAGGTTCAAATCTTGATGACATAAGGAACCTTAGGACCACGTCTAGATTCCAGCCTGGAGTGGACAACCGACGTTCCTTTGAGGTCTCAAAAGACCTAGGGAGGTCCTGTAGATCTTTGTTGGTGGAAAGATCCAAGCCTCTGTGGCGGAAAACCGCTGCCAACATACTTCTGTAACCCTTGATCGTAGGAGCTGAAAGGGATCTTACTTTCCTTAGATATAACAGGAAGTCAGCAATCTGGGTTACAGTGGTACTGGTTGAGGAAACTGCATTGGTCTTGTACCAGCTACGGAAGACTTCCCCTTGAGACTGATACATTCTGAGAGTGGATGTTCTCCTTGCTTTGGCAATCGCTCTGGCTGCCTCCTTCGAAAAGCCCCTAGCTCTTGAGAGTGTTTCGAAAGTCTGAAGGCAGTCAGACGAAGAGCGTGGAGGATTGGGTGTACCTTCTTTACGTGAGGTAGACTTAGAAGGTTCACTCCTAGAGGAAGAGTCCTGGGAATGTCGACCAGCCATGCAGTACCTCTAAGAACCGTTCTCTCGCGGACCAGAGCGGAGCCAACCAACGTCAGCCGTGTCCCTTTGTGAGAGGAGAACTTCTGAAGTACCCTGTTGACAATCTTGAACGGCGGGAATGCATACAGGTCGAGGTGGAACCAATCCAGCAGAAAAGCATCCACGTGAACTGCTGCTGGGTCTGGAATCGGAGAACAATACAACAGGAGTCTCTAGGTTATCGAGGTAGTGAACAGATCTATGGTTGGCTGACCCCACAGGGCCCAAAGTCTGTTGCAAACATTCTTGAGAAGGGTCCACTCTGTGGGGATGACCTGACCCTTCCGTCTGAGGTGATCTGCCATGACATTCATACCGCCCTGAATGAACCTCGTTACCAGTTAGCTTTCGATCTTAAGACCAGAAGTAGGTCCCTTGCGATCTAGAACAACTTCCACGAAAGAGTCCCTCCCTGCTTGAAGATGTAAGCCAGGGCTGTGGTGTTGTCAGAGTCTACCTCCACCACTTTGTTAAGCTGGAGGGACTTGAAGTTTATCAAGGCCAGAATAACCGCCAACAACTTCTTGCAAATGATGTGAAGTGTCCTTTGCTCCTGATTCCATGTTCCCGAGCATTCTTGTCCGTCCAAAGTCGCACCCCAGCCCATGTCTGATGCGTCCGAGAGGAGACGGCGGTCGTGTTTCTGAACAGCCAAAGGTAGACTTCCTTGAGAAGAAAGCTGTTCTTACACCACGCGAGAGAAGACCTCCTCTCTTCGGAAACAGGAACTGAGACCGTCTCTAGCGTCATGTCCTTTATCCAGTGAGCAGCTAGATGATACTGAAGGGGGGGAAGGTGGAGTCTCCCTAACACGATGAACAGGGCCAGAGATGAAAGTGTCCCTGTTAGACTCATCCACTACCTGACTGAGCATCGGTTCCTTCTCAGCATGCTCTGGATGCATTCTAGGGCTTGGAAGATCCTTGGGGCCGACGGAAAAGTCCGAAAAGCTCGACTCTGAAGATCCATACCCAAGGAGACAATGGTCTGGGATGGAACGAGCTGAGACTCCTCAAAATTGACCAGGAGGCCCAGGTCCTTGGTCAGATCCATAGTCCATTTGAAAATCTCCAGACAGCGACGACTTGTGGGAGCTCTTAAAAGCCAGTCGTCTGACGGAGCCGGACACAAGATCATGATACTGCTGCACAGTCTGTGAACTGTCAATCATGGGCAAGCGAGGAAGTACAGTGACAACCCGAATCTGTCTAGACTGTCTGGGTCGTACAGACAATTCCTTAACGGGTTGCTGAGGTTGCCGCACTGCGTCACAACAAGTCACTTCTGTTGGTTGTTGAACGTCTTCCCCGTGACACATTGACTCCGTAAACAAAAAATCCTCTAACAAGGACTAAGCTTGGACTGCATGTCATGCAACACAGCTCAAGGTCTATGGGAGCAGGTGTGGTAACAGACGGGATTAGCGACTGAAGTGGAACCATTACCTTCCCTGGAAGCATGTTATGCTTAAATAAAAGTCCATAAGAGGTTATGCAGCTAAAGGCTCCCTCCAAATGACAGAGTCCTCAAGGGAATATCAGAAGGAGGGAGAAAAGAACTTTCTCATCTACAGGGACCTTATCCTAGAAAAGCTAAGTTCTCTGAGTGAGGGTTCACTGGTGCAAAAGCAGCAGACTAGAAGGCAACGTAATGAAACTGCTTGACAGTCTAGTGAGTTGGCAACAACCCAAGATGTGTGACTGAGAAGCATGCGGTAAGGTATGCCATGATGTATGCAGAGTATGCTGTATGCAGAGCATGCTGTATGTAGAGCATGTTGTATGCAGAGCATGCTGTATGTAGAGCATGTTGTATGCAGAGCATGCTGAATGCAGAGCATGCTGTATGCAGAGCATGTTGTATGCAGAGCATGCTGAATGCAGAGCATGCTGTATGCAGAGCATGCTGTATGCAGAGCATGTAGTAAGCAGAGCCTGCTGTAAGCAGAGCCTGCTGTAAGGAAAGCAGAGCGTGTGCATGGCGTTTAACATTTCTCAGAAATTCCATGACCAGTGCTAGAGTGCTTTATGCATGCTTGCATGGGGTTTAAAAATCAACATAATGTTTACCTTACATTCATAACTCATGATTCATATTTTTGCCATGGTTTGAAAATGGAGATAAGGTATGCTGAACAGCAGAGTCAGAACGAGCTGGAACAACAATAGTTGTGGTTTCCTCTTCAAGACTCTGTTGAGGGAACACCTGAGGCTCAGTCTGCAAAGGCTGAATAAAAGACAAGCAGAAGGAAGGCGCATGGGTGGAGGAGGCTGACTCCTAGCATGAGTGGTTGAACCCAAGGGTTGCGCTTGCTGAGCGGTTGGCGGAAGCGGAGTAGCAAGTTCCAGTTCCTGTGGTGTGAGCGGAGCGCGATGAGGAAGAGGCTGCGCAGAACAAGGTAAATGTCTCGCAAGCTGAGGCTCCTGAGGCGCAAGGCTAAGGTGTTGTGGTGCTTGCCTTGTGGAGGGTTGAGCTCGCTGCAGCGAGAGCTGAGGAGACTGACTCATGGACGGGAGAGGTTGTTGTACCTCAACCGAGTGTTGCATCACTGGTGGAGCAGCAAGTGGAGGCGGAGGAAGAGAGGTATAATCCTCCTGATCCCATTGTAAAGGTTGCCTAAAGGAAGGCGGAGGCTGAACACCACAGGGAACAGCAAACTCAGCACGTGGCTCAACATCGTACGCCTGGCAGGTGGTAGTGCGATCAGGCGGAGCGAGCGTAGGCGGAGGGAGTGTAGGCGGAGGCGGAGGAGCAACACTCTCAGCCCGACACTCACGCATCAAGTCCGAAAGCTGTGCTTGCATGGACTGTAGTAGAGTCCACAACATCGTACGCCTGGCAGGTGGTACTGCGATCAGGCGGAGCGAGTGTAGGCGGAGGCGGAGGAGCAACACTCTCAGCCCGACACTCACGCATCAAGTCCGAAAGCTGTGCTTGCATGGACTGTAGTAGAGTCCACAACATCGTACGCCTGGCAGGTGGTACTGCGATCAGGCGGAGCGAGTGTAGGCGGAGGCGGAGGAGCAACACTCTCAGCCCGACACTCACGCATCAAGTCCGAAAGCTGTGCTTGCATGGACTGTAGTAGAGTCCACAACATCGTACGCCTGGCAGGTGGTACTGCGATCAGGCGGAGCGAGTGTAGGCGGAGGCGGAGGAGCAACACTCTCAGCCCGACACTCACGCATCAAGTCCGAAAGCTGTGCTTGCATGGACTGTAGTAGAGTCCACAACATCGTATGCCTGGCAGGTGGTACTGCGATCAGGCGGAGCGAGCATAGGCGGGGGGAGTGTAGGCGGAGGCGCAACACTCTCAGCCCGACACTCACGCATCAAGACCGAAAGTTGTGACTGCATGGACTGCAGTAGAGTCAACTTGGGGTCGGCAGACACTAAGGTCTGCTGAGGTAAAGCCTTAACAGCAGAGATCTGCTGCGGCAGAACCTTACTCCTCTTAGGCGGAGTGTATTCAACTGATGACTGAGGAGAGTCAGAGCTAACCCAATGACTGCATCCGGGTTGTTGAACTTTAACTTCGTACGTCTGGCATAGGTCTGGACTTTACGTTTAAGAGGTCTTGAGACCTGAGCCAGCGTTATTCTGCCTTTATTTTCTCCCCTAAATCTCTTCCGCAGACGAGCAAAATAAGGGCTCAATCGTCTGCGGGTGGGAGTGACGGTCTCGGTAAGACACGCCCACAACCACCGAGGATACTTCTGTGCGCCGATCAAGGCCTGCCGAACCCTTTTGTCCTTCGACATTGCTTCTCCCCTGGGCTTGGGAGCTTGCAAGAGGTCCCGGACTGGGAGGACGACTGGCGCGCACAAAAGTACCCTCACGCTAATCACTTATCACTTTGATTTCTGTTTGCACTTATTTCACTGAACTCGAAACTTTAAGTGGTTTGTACCTGAAACACGCAATTCTATCCTTTCTCAAAAGTTAGTAATTGCGAAAACAGAATTACAATGTAACAGAAAAATCTAATGAAAGATAATTCAGTGGCTGGAAAGACTAAACACTAGATCACTCTAGAAACGTTTAGTTTCTTCCCCTAAAGAGACTAGGGAGAAGAGCAAAAACGATAACGACGTTACTCGTACGCCTGGCAGGCTTGAGTGAACCGTTTATCCTCTTTCTCCCTCCGTCTCTATCTCTCTCTCTCTCTCTCTCTTGACTTAGAACCTGAGAGAAGAGCCCAATCATATATATCGTTAAAACATATTATTGTTAAAGGAAAAAACTGAAATATTTCCCCAAAATGAAAAGTTCCTTTATTAGGATCAAAACCATTAAGTTAAGAAAGAATGAACAAAACGCTAGACACGGTTACTCTTACTGCAACGTGAAACCGTGAACATTCTTTCTCTATCGTAACGATAGAGTGCAAGTTGAACGTTCTGAACGTCAACAACTGCAGAGACAAAACAAAACGTTAGTTCAACTTTGAAAACAGTACGAGACTATCAAAGAAATTCTTTCAAACTCTGTGGCGGAAATAGCATAATATGTTAACAGGTAAAACCGAAATGACGGGCTCAATGTTAATTAACTTCGGTACCAAGAAAAGACCGCCTACTATTAGGAAGGTCGAATATAAACAAATATAAAAATTAATTTTAATAAGTTTATAATAAAAGGAAGTTAATCGAAGAGGCCTATAAGAGGCGGAGAGATATAAAATAAATCTATAACTTTTGTTAAGCAAAATTAAGAAAGAGAGTCTATACTCTCTTAGACACCAACACTTCCGTCTAAGGGAAGGGTCGGCCATTGAAAGGTGAACGAGAGTTCATACTCTCTTCGTCACCATAATTAATCAAATTAAGTCCAAAAGCTAACTAAGCTAATATAGAAGTTTCCAGTAAAGCGACAGCCGAAATCAAAGAGAAATACTTCACCAAAGTCGTGAAAATACTCCAAGAACATAAGCGTATCCCAGAACGTCTTAACCGGAAGCACGACAGAGGAATAATTGAGGAGGTGTCAACAAGAAGTACTTGAGTACCTGGCCACAGGTGGTGCTGGTAAGTACACCCCCTTCTAGTATTGTGATAGCTGGCGTATCCCTCCATAGAATTCTGTCGGGCAACGGAGTTGACAGCTACATGATTATCGGGTAAATTTAATATTGAAAATAACCAATACTTTGCATTATCAATGATTTTGCTTTTACAACAGACTTTCCCTTTATAGGTTAGATGTGAAATATCTCTCAATTAGTTTCTCTCTGGTGGATTTTCTGCAAAAATTCCATCAGGTCTAGGTCTTCATATACGCCCCCATTCCAAGGTTTCTGAGCCCACCTACTAAGCTTCCTAATCTCTACTTTTCAAAAACTAACTTCTCGTCCACCCTTATCACAAGCTAAAACATTCAGAGCTTTCTTTTCACCCTATGGATACCAATTATAGTTTACTTATTTTTAATATGATGTTTTTGTTTTACTCAAGCAATGAAATTTAGTACTGCAAGGTCATTGCTCAAAAAACTTTCATCCCTTCCATATAAATTTATTTATTTCCTTATGTCCTTTCCTCACTGGGCTATTTTCCCTGTTTGAGCTATAGGGTTGTAGTTTAGCTAGTAATAATAATAATATATTTCAAAGAGTAATAATAATAATATTTATACTGGGAAGTACTCTCTTTACTTTCTGTAATGGGTGGCTTTCCCAAATGGGCCCCTTGGCCTATCACCATTTTGCTTTTAAAGCTAGGGTTGCAGCTTTGCTAATAATAATACACATCACATTTCAACCTCTAACAGCTTCATAGTGAAACTCAGATTCTTTCCAGTTCCAGATCACTTCCATATATTAATAATGTAACTCTAAATCTACATATTCTCTTTACTACCTACCTTATTTTTTCTCCCTTATCCTTTCCTTCTTGTTAAAACAAAGGCTTCTCTGATAATATCCACTTAGGCATAAACATATTATAGAGTAAATAAAAGATTTAAGAGGTTTACATACCATAAGAGCCTGATCTTGTAACAGAGATCGATATTTTGCAGTGATGTTAGCCATTTGCGCTGCAGTTTGATCAGCCATGGTTCTTGGCACGCTTTGACTCAACTCTTCTTCAAGTCTGCTGATGCGGTGCTTAAGGAGTTCTTTTTCTTGTTCACTTTCATTCCTTATCTGAAAGTTACAAGCGACACATCAAACTTAATTTTTCTTAATTTATGTGTACGGTTTTCTATGCTTAGTGCACCATGTTTTTAGTGAGATATTGTACATTGATCTTATATTCATGATTTCAATGACCCTTTGGCATTTTAAAAATTCAAGATGAATTTGTTACATTTTTTCAGGTTAAAAGTTCAATTACCCCTAATACAGTGTACACAGAAAATCAGTTTTGTAATTGAAAATCAGTCTTGCTAAACTTTTAAGAATTTTGGGGACAAACAAATGGAAATGAAAACAATTCAATTCCATGAAAACAAGTCATGCTTCTCTTGTATATCAGATAGTAGTCCAAGTATGTTCAAAGTTTCTATTGAAATGTACCATAAATTTATCAAAATTCTTGCATATTTAATCTAACATCATCCAGCAAAGAAAAAGTTGTTCTATCAATGATAAATGTATACTTAAGTAGAAATGTCAGTACTATACTGCTACAGTATATGACTTTTACCAGTAGAAATTGAAACACATTAGTAAAGCCATAAAACTAAAAATTATATCTTTGTTCTAGAAGTACAGTATCAATCAATATGAGGTTGTTTAAGAAATTCTTATCTAATTAAATAGAACGCAATAACGGCTTAATAATGAAACCCAAAGAACTAAAAATATCAAAGTAAAGGCTCTTTAATGCTTCACTATACCTGCATTTCTTGATTACTCCTTGACTGTAGTTCTTGAAGCTTTTCTTTCAAGTTCTGGTTAAGATCTGCAATTTCTCTTCCCTGGCTATTATTTTTACGCTTTGAAACTTCAAGATCATATCTAAGTTCTGCTAGTCGATTAGCAATCTGCAATATAAAGAAATTTTATCCTCAAACTTCCCATTTAGCAACAAGATTTACTAAAAACATATTTCAATTATCCATATACAAAGAAAGATTAAATACCATGTGTTTAAAAGTTATCCTATTCACACAAATCATATAGCTGTCAGAAGGAAAACATTAAGAAAAAAATAAATTTTATTTAATGATACATGAGACATTATTATTTTCAATCAATTAGTAGCTATCAAAAATCTTCAAAACACATCCACGTATGCAGGAAACTGCCTAATACAAATTTAGTCAAAACAAATACAGGGTTCTTTTGGTCTTTAGCTCAACTACAATGTTTTGTATATGTACTATATTGCTTATATCCTACCCTAATGTTTCTACTTTATATTATAAATAAATTTGCTATTAGTGCAACTTAGAGAGTACTTTTAAGTGTGCAAAGAAATAAACAAATGGCCACTTAAAATCCCTGTAGCTAGCAAGAAGGAATGATTACTTTTTATAGCTTCTACCTGATCAGTAATGTTTCAAACTTTAAGCTTAAAGATGGTGTATTAGTATCCATACTTAGCCAGATACTTTGCCTCTAGATTTTAGCTCTATTCACCTAAATACATACAACCCCTAACATTAACCTAACTCTTGTAACAAAAGCTTAAAATAAAAAGTAAACCCCCATAGGAACTTCAAACACCCTTACTAAATGGCTTTGTAGTTTTTACATGTTCCAATCTTTTGAAGCCTCCTTTCTATTTTTACCACGAGCAATGAAAATTGGGCTAGTCATATAACAGTAAATATTAACAAGCTTGTGTATGCATAGGGAAAAAAAAATTCCCCTTAGTACATCGAGTACATTATGAAAATAAATTCCAATGTTGAAAACTAAATAACAGATTCAGAATCTACTATAAATAAAAGCTAGAAAATAATCAAATAAATACTAAAACCTAAAGAGAATACATGTCATACTGACACAAAATATAAGCTAGAAGTGGTCCAGTATCAAGGTATAATGTGAAACCACAGAATCATTGCTTAAAGAGAGATGTACAAAGACATTCACTGGAGGCAGAAATAAAATGAAATTTTAGCTAATGTAAATGAAATCATGCACAAGTTTCTTAAGATAAGATATAAACAAAGATTATACTTCTGAAACATTGATGACAATATAACTATAATAATACCTTCGTGGAGAAAAGAATTAAATGTGAAATAGACTTTCAATACCTTCCCATCCACTCCCTCCTGGCCACTGGTGATGACATCAATAGTGGTTCTCATTTCTTCTACACGCGCCTTCTGAGCAATAATTTCATCCGTTAATGCTTCTATCTCTTTCGCCTGTGTCTGTCGTTCTGATGCCCATTTATCTTTTTCAGAAATGAACTGTAAGAGGATTTAATTATACCAAATGAGCTTTAGTTTTGCAAAAACCGACCTTGGCATAAAAGTTTGAAAAAAAAAAAAATACCGTATCAAACGAATATTCACAACTTGCATAAAAAAATTACAATACCTTACACGACAAAGATATTACCAAGAGAATGAGGAAAGAATCTCAGGTCACTGGTTCCTCAGGTCAATGTAAATCCAGAAATTGTTGTTATGATTACTCCAATATTAAACTGTTAAAATCTACACTTATAACAAAAGATATAACAAATTCATCTTCAACTGAATTACGCTTACATATCATCACTCACCTGTTTATTCAAGCCAGAAACTTCCTCATGAAGACTGTCGAATTGATTAGTATAAATGGCAGCTGTTGTCTCTCTCTGGCTGATTTCTTCCTCTCTTTTGTTGCATTCCTAATATCACATAAAAATACCTATTTATTTATATAATACATGGTCTGTCTTTCTTTCTTATCTATGAGAAGTGATAGTAACAATGAAATACAAAATTATAATGATTAATTTATTAATGAAAGCCACCTTAAAAAATGATTAATTGATTTTCAGTTTTCTGGCATCCTGATAACTAACATATACTGCCGCCAATAATTACTCTTAATATTATTCAGTATATTAATAAGAACTTTTCCACAGCAATTCAAAGACTACAAAGGATTTCAACCTATTGCTATTTTGGTATAGTTGGAAAATACTACCGTAACTCAAATGGAACTTACCTGGATAAGGTAATTAACCTGGTTTTTTAGTTTGGCTATAACCTCTTCCGTAGATGGTGGAAGACTTCCCAGAGCCGCTATAAGTTCATCTAGTGCAGCCATTGGTGACTTGGCAGTTGATTCTGATTTTGTTTCCACTGGTTTCTTCTCATCGCAAAACATTTCCTCGTATGAGGTTTCACATTCTCGGGTCACCTTCTTTTTTGCTCTATCCTCGGCTATAATTCTTTCTAAAGATGATTTTTCTCCTTCTAATCTATGAAAAGGGATTAAATCTTGCAAATTAACCATAATTTTTTTTTCATTCAACTACATAAAATTCAATTTTATTTAAGGCAAGTATTATGTAAGAAATAAGGAAGAATCATGATAGCCAAAAATGCCTTTATAAAAATGAAAAATCTACAGAAAAGTAATAGATAAATAATAAAACTTTAAGAACATATGTATGATCCCCCTTATGTATGGTTCGGAAAGCTGAACAATAACAGGAGCTGAGAAACAAGCTAAATGCAGCAGAGATGTAGTTTTACAGGAGGATGCTCAGAATATCTTGGAGGAACAGAGTCACTAATGAGGATGTAATGGTAAGACCTTGAGTGCAGAGAGCAATGGTAAAGAAAATAAAGACAATAAAGTTTTGTTAGGCAACTCATAAAGAGAGAAGATAGATCACTAATGCCTCACTGGGAGGATAAGAGGGGAGGATATCAAATGGGAAGCTGAGGACAAGGTATATGGACAGTATTGTGGTGAGCCGGGAGGGTAAACATACACAAAATCAAGCAATACGTGGTAAAGAAAATAAAGAGACAATCAAGTTTTGTTGGGCAGGTCATAAGGAGAGAAGATAGATCACTAATGCCTCACTGGGAGGATAGAGGGGAGGAGATCAAACGGGAGGCTGAGGACAAGGTATATGGACAGTATTGTGGTGAGCCTGGAGGTGACTGACTGCCAACGTCCATGACACAGCAATGAGCTGTCCATCCATGAGCCACGAATTACAAAAATAATCTTAGATCTCCGAGCGTTTAGTATTTATAAATTCTCCTTTGAGTGTAAAAAGATTGTTGTGCATGCTATGGAAAGGAATGTTCAATCCTTTTACCTTTCCTAGAAGTGCTAAGATGGCCTGCCCCTAAAGAAATTCTGATGGCGATATAGCGTGTTGCAGAATAGTGCTCCTCTGTAAAAGTAGGTACTAAGGTAACTGGAGAATCAAACATGAGGCTTGTGAAAGCTGACAGGAACAGAAGCAAAACACTTGTAGGAAAAATTATAGTCGAGCCATACAACAAACTAAATTTCTGAATACTTTGAAAGTACTACTGTATATACATTGATGAATGTAGGTTATCTTCCTTGTGAGCTAGGGAGGGGGCATTTTGAGAGAGGCTATAGGTCTACCTGCTGAATCATTCAGTTATTGCCTGGGTCTGCCAGTTCCTAACTTTGAAGATCTTTTAAACAGTAACATAGATGTCTAGGATCTAAAAATGGTAAGTGCATTCCTGGACTTTCTGGCAGGAGAGGGAAAGTGTTGCACGACAGAAATTTTAATTTCCTGAATTATAGCACTTTGAAAATTATACCAATCAGTGCATGGGAAGAAATCAAAATAAACCAGCTCAGTAAGGAAAAGACAGAAGCCAGCAGCAGAAGTGGTAAAGGGTTAATCAGCAAAATTGACAGCTGTATTCCCGAGGCAGAAGAGGCATGAATCCCTCTTCTTGGTGCATGAGGAAAATAAGACTTCATACAAGTCATCACATTTGGGTAGTAGAAGCCATATGGCTGGTGCCTCCCTGACTCTTAGAAAATGCTATCCTGATTTGGAGGATAAATCATTGAAAAGTGTTGGGTTAATGAGTGCAACAGCAGACTTATTAAAACACACTTGGGAAAGGATATCGAAAGCTAGCCAGTTACAAGTACACTGTACTAAGGAGTGAAAATTTCAATCACTTTGAAATTTCATATTTCCCAAATACTGCAAGTATTATTTTAGTTACAATAACTTTTATGCATGACAGATGTAGGACATTGACTAAAACTGGAAAGGAAAAATATAACTTGGTCATTAGGCCCTCACATGAATGTCAAAGTCTCTCTAGAAGTCAAATTAAAAGAGACATTTTTAAAGTCAAGATTGTGGTATGAATACAAATATTGTAAATAAGGACAAAGTGAGTTGGTATAAATTTGTAGCCCCTACTCGGCTAACCTTCGCTAATGGGAAATCTTCAACAGGCTAGCATTAAGAATCTTAAAATGAAAAGGATGGAAATTTTCTAAGATTACTGTACTGTCCATAAAATTTAAATACATAGCATGAACTCTTAGTGGCTATCTTAGAATTACTTGTAAATCTGATAATATCCACGAGAAATACTTCAATGATATAAACAAAGGTCTCTGAAGGTTTACGCCAAGATAAACTTCTAATAAAATGAACACTTTCAACGAAAGATTGCACCCATAGAGAGAAAGGAGGAATACAGGGAGGAAAAGAAACTTTGGAGTACTATAAATGGTTGATAAACCCAGTTGTTAACTTCACGGAGTCCCACAACAGAAGAGGTACAGGGATTTAATCTATCAGTTAAGGTAGTTGGGTGATGAGTGTTTGTATTGACATATTAAGATGTGAATGGCGCTGTTTCAGAGAAGTTAAGCCAACTTAAAATGAATGGGTTGTATTGAATAACAAAATTTTACATAAATACAGACTGGCACAATCAATTTCATTGAAAAACACCAGTTCATGGATAAATACAGTATACAAATTATCTTATTAGTAACATATGGTTGGGTATTCTTTTCAATATTGGTCCATATATTGCTATCTAGTTAATAAAAATTAATTTTGACAAAATCCAGAGTACCTGGAACTCCGTATATAGAAGTCCAATGAAAAACAAGCATGACCTAAAATGTCTGTTTTTTTCCTTTCTAGTAATTACAAGATTTTGCCTTTAATCAGGAAAGACAGGTCTGTACTCCTATTATAATATTAGGATTTCCTCAATTACAAAAAACTTAACTGACAAAATGACTCCATGTACTAACTTACCTGTGACACTTTTCTTTGAGGTCTTCTAACTGTTGCTGATAATCATCACTTGAATACTTGTGTTTCTCCTGAACTAATTGGGTAACTGCGGCACTTAGGTTACTCAGCTGTTCTTCAAATGGCTGTGTGTCAATTGCCAAGGTATGGCCTGAAGAATGAAAGATTTATAAATTTAAGTACAGTAATGAACATTTATTCGTTATGGTAAATTAAATCAATACCACAGTATATAGATTAGTCGTAAATGAATAAGACTGTAGAGTATTACACAATTTAGAAATGAATACATATTTCATGCTGTTAATTTCAGTTACACACCAAATTCTTAATATGCTTTAGTTCCATTTCATACATATGAATATGAAAAAAATCTAAAGTATCATCACCTCAACGTGACTAATTTAATAAATAGTTAGAATAAAATTTAGTGACATAATGCTCAACTCACCAGACGACAAACCTTTAGGAATCTCAAGGGTGGTTAACTGTAAAGAGCCTCTAGTGTTGGATACTTCCCTTGTTAGTTCATAAACCTGGAAATTTTAGTGGCACAATAATATAACCCAATATTTTGTCAACATATAATAATGTTAGATAATGTTAGTTTTTACTTCAACTACAGAAGCAAGAACCTTAAAAATAATTGCAGTATTTCCTCCATCCCTAATTGATTTTTATGAGCACCAGGAATAATTAGAATTAGGAAAAAAGTGCAATTTTGGTGGGACGACAAAGTTCTGAGGAAATATAAAAAATAAATACCATTCTAAATCTAGCTTAGGACAAGCTTTGAAAACAACAGAGGTACAAAGAAGAAATGGAGCAAATCACAAGGCAAAGAGAAAGATATTAGTGGACTGGGATCACAATCTTCACATGGTATAGAGAATCAAGATGCTTGGAATTTTATATTTTTAGAGTGAAAAATTGGAAACAACACCAGATACAGCTACACAATGGGAATCAATGTGAGCAGAAAGATCTTGATATAACAGAAAATTCACCAATAAGGAATGTGACATTCAACAAATTTAGAATAACTTAAAAGGGTGGACAAATTTTGAGGCTCCAGAACCATAAACAATTACAAGCGATTTGTTAAAACCAGATACAGTACCAGTGAAGGAGAGTGGAGAAAAATTATCAGGTGTCTTAGACCCAGAAGGAAAAAGCTGAATGATGATTATGAAATATTAAATTTAAGTCATGAAAAGGCTGATGATTAAAATGTAAAAGTGCTTCTCTGATGACACAATTTCCTAGAAATTAAAAAATTTAAAAGCCTGGCGTATGTTGTAGCATTACTCAATAATATTAGTAAACAGTATGAAATGTTGCAAAAAATTTGTTTTGCAAATTAATTATAATTCTGGCATATGATCCATTAAAAAGGAGTCAATATCTGCACAGTAGTGTAGGAAAGACTAAAATACCTAAGTGATATAACACTTGTCTAAAAACTGTCAAGCTAAAGGGATAATCAATTAAACATATGGAATGTTGCTCAAAAATTGATTTAAAACGGATTAATACTGTATTCCAGGCATAAAAAAAGACCATAACCCTGTTACACTCCTATTAAGCTGTAGGGGATAAAACTAAATACAGTAGATAATAAGATAATACAGCACTGTACCTTTGTTTTCAAAGAAACTTTCTCATCTTGAAGTTTGTTAACTTGGTTTGTAAGGCGCTCAATAATCTTCTTGCTGTCCTGCCAATTTGTTTTGTTTACACCAGGTAGGTCGATATCCTCTCGAGGCTCCAGCTTTAACTGTTCCCTGCAGAGGGTAATAAGTCTTAAACAACTGGAATGATCCTTCTACAGCATTAAGTAGAGATATTGTTATTCTATCAATGAAAGCAACTTTCGTACAAAGTATACCACATGTCATGCCTAATGGTAATCCATTTTAGAAGAGCAAACAACAATTTCAATAATTCCCATATTAATATGGTACAAAATAGCTACTTCAAATAATAAATGTACTTCAATCACATCTAATCTACATTATCTATAATTAAGTATGTTTGTTCTAAGCACCCTACTGTAAAAGATAGCATTCAAGACTTAGATGAAAAGGTATTTCTTCACTGCAACTGCTCAGCCAAATCAGAACTAGGAAAGTGTCTTTATAACAGTCCAATACAGAAATATCTCATTTGTTTTATAAGCAACATATGTCTCCTGTTATACTGCCTGTTATATAATCTTCCATTTATAGATAAAAAAAATTCAATGGTGTTCAGTATTTAGGAGGGCACCATCCTTACTCAAAGTCTTACAGATCCTCAAATTTATGCTATTTCTCATCTTCTAATCAAACTAGGATAGGAGGATACTCCACATACATAAATTTAATCAAATCTTCCTGTAGACATAGGGTTAAAGGTAAAATGTTTGATTAGCATTACTTTGTGATGCTAATACTGTACATTATCACCAAATTTAGATCTAGCTGTGGGAATTGGCATTCAAATGATTTTGCCTTGATGTTTATTTACTCTCGGGAATATCGATCAGCACGTACTCAGTACTAACAAATTTATCCTCCATTTCTTGGGGAAGCAAGTTCTGCAAGCATCTTTTTAAATACATACATACATATACCAAAGGCACTTCCCCAATTTTGGGGGGTAGCCGACATCAACAAGAAACAAAAACAAAAAAGGGGACCTCTACTCTCTACGTTCCTCCAGCCTAACCAGGGACTCAGCCGAGTTCAGCTGGTACTGCTAGGGTGCCACAGCCCAAACTCCCACATTTCCACCACAGATGAAGCTTCATACTGCTGAGTCCCCTACTGCTGCTACCTCCGCGGTCATCTAAGGCACCGGAGGAAGCAGCAGGGCCTACCGGAACTGCGTCACAATCGCTCGCCATTCATTCCTATTTCTAGCACGCTCTCTTGCCTCTCTCACATCTATCCTCCTATCACCCAGAGCTTTCTTCACACCATCCATCCACCCAAACCTTGGCCTTCCTCTTGTACTTCTCCCATCAACTCTTGCATTCATCACCTTCTTTAGCAGACAGCCATTTTCCATTCTCTCAACATGGCCAAACCACCTCAACACATTCATATCCACTCTAGCCGCTAACTCATTTCTTACACCCGTTCTCTCCCTCACCACTTCGTTCCTAACCCTATCAACTCGGGATATACCAGCCATACTCCTTAGACACTTCATCTCAAACACATTCAATTTCTGTCTCTCCATCACTTTCATTCCCCACAACTCCGATCCATACATCACAGTTGGTACAATCACTTTCTCATATAGAACTCTCTTTACATTCATGCCCAACCCTCTATTTTTTACTACTCCCTTAACTGCCCCCAACACTTTGCAACCTTCATTGACTCTCTGACGTACATCTGCTTCCACTCCACCATTTGCTGCAACAACAGACCCCAAGTACTTAAACTGATCCACCTCCTCAAGTAACTCTCCATTCAACATGACATTCAACCTTGCACCACCTTCACTTCTCGTACATCTCATAACCTTACTCTTACCCACATTAACTCTCAACTTCCTTCTCTCACACACCCTTCCAAATTCTGTCACTAGTCGGTCAAGCTTCTCTTCTGTGTCTGCTACCAGTACCGTATCATCCGCAAACAACAACTGATTTACCTCCCATTCATGGTCATTCTCGCCTACCAGTTTTAATCCTCGTCCAAGCACTCGAGCATTCACCTCTCTCACCACTCCATCAACATACAAGTTAAACAACCACGGCGACATCACACATCCCTGTCTCAGCCCCACTCTCACCGGAAACCAATCGCTCACTTCATTTCCTATTCTAACACATGCTTTACTACCTTTGTAGAAACTTTTCACTGCTTGCAACAACCTTCCACCAACTCCATATAACCTCATCACATTCCACATTGCTTCCCTATCAACTCTATCATATGCTTTCTCCAGATCCATAAACGCAACATACACCTCCTTACCTTTTGCTAAATATTTCTCGCATATCTGCCTAACTGTAAAAATCTGATTCATACAACCCCTACCTCTTCTAAAACCACCCTGTACTTCCAAGATTGCATTTTCTGTTTTATCCTTAATCCTATTAATCAGTACTCTACCATACACTTTTCCAACTACACTCAACAAACTAATACCTCTTGAATTACAACACTCATGCACATCTCCCTTACCCTTATATAGTGGTACAATACATGCACAGACCCAATCTACTGGTACCATTGACAACACAAAACACACATTAAACAATCTCACCAACCATTCAAGTACAGTCACACCCCCTTCCTTCAACATCTCAGCTTTCACACCATCCATACCAGATGCTTTTCCTACTCTCGTTTCATCTAGTGCTCTCCTCACTTCCTCTATTGTAATCTCTCTCTCATTCTCATCTCCCATCACTGGCACCTCAACACCTGGAACAGCAATTATATCTGCCTCCCTATCATCCTCAACATTCAGCAAACTTTCAAAATATTCCGCCCACCTTTTCCTTGCCTCCTCTCCTTTTAACAACCTTCCATTTCCATCTTTCACTGTCTCTTCAATTCTTGCGCCGGCCTTCCTTACTCTCTTCACTTCTTTCCAAAACTTCTTCTTATTCTCTTCATATGACTGACCCAGTCATATCTTTTTAAATAGTAACCTTTATTTTCACATTCTCAGAATATTACCTTCTAAAAGTTAAGTACTTCCTCTACCATAAAAAATTAATTTTTTTTCCAAAAAGAAAGTTTTCTATTACTGCATCACAAAAATAAGAAAAAATAGATTAAGCATTTGCAAAATCGATACCAAGTAGCAAAAGAGAGAATAGGGGCAAGTGAGTCGCAAAATGCAGACATCAAAGCTTGATAAAACAGCCATTCATTAAATTTTTAAGGCAAATTATATCTCGGAGTAACTTAGAAGTGATACTTTAGAGTAATAAAAATAGTATACAATATGTGCCGCTGTACAGTAAATCTCTCACAAGTGAAACAATTATAGTCTTGACTTATCAAATCACTTCACTCAAAAAAGTGGTCTATAAGACTGGAGGTTAATATAAGATATTTTCCTTCATCTGTACCTAAACTGAACCTCCTACCTCAATTCTCCATTTTCCTCAATGAGGTCGTTGATGTTTATCTGGAGAGAATTGACCAATCCCGTAAGCTGCGTTATCTGACTGTCCCTCACACGAACTTGATTCCGAGCTTCTTTCAGTTCTCTGACGGCATCGGCCAAAGAAAATTCACCCGCCATGTAAGACTGTAGTTCTCCAATGACTACAGACAACTGTTAAGGAGTAAATGTCACCAATTGGTAAAATGTAAGACTGAAACATTATTCAGATGAGATGATTCAACTTTCCATTCAAATATTTACATTAATGATAAAAAAAATTAAACTTGAATACTTTGTCAAGACTACTAACCAATTTTACATAGCTGCAATTAAAGCTTATCATCGTTATTCATGCTATCTCCCAATAATGGAATTCACTTATCATACTTTTCTTTAAAAAAAAAGTCTGTATATTACTGCATATACTATCAGTAACTATAATATAAACTATAAACATTCTTTACAACACTTAAATAGAAAGAACTAACATGAACATGAGTTAACAGATAAAGCATTAAAATGTAAAAGGTGGAAACCACTGAGAAAAGCCTTAAACAAATTATATAGTGTGAAATTTGCAATGGCATATATACAGTATATACATATAGAAAGACATGGCACTGGAATCAAGGTCAATAAGGGGAATTTAAGAGAAGAGAGTCTCTAAGTGCTGGTAGAGGATTGATATAGAAGAAATTACAAGAGGAGGGAGGGTAAAAGTCAAGTAGCCAATAAAGAAAAATATGGAAATAGCTAAAATTTAAACACATCCAAAAGAAGAAATAAAATGTTCACACTAGTGAAGCAATTAAGTAACAGTGGAAAAAATTTGAAAGGGACAAAGTACTGAATATAAAAATCTAAACTTGAAAATCTTAAGCTGAAAAGAAAGATTTTCTTTCACTTTTTTGTTCTCTTCATTACCACAGAACAAAACAAATTAAAATTATATCATATAAATTTAATCCAAATTAAGAAGGCCTTTATGTGAAATTTTTTTTTATAAACATACATCTTGGGCATGAAGCTGAGCATCTTCTTCAGCGGCTAAAAGCTGGGTTCGCATTCTTTGCATGTGCTCCTGAGATTCATGGAGTTCTGATCGTAGCTGGCTTATAACAGCAGCTTCTCCTTCAACAGCTGATCTGTAATATTGAAAGCATTTAAGAACATAAAAAATATCAGACACCCATGCATACTGTCTAAAAAGACTTTCTAAAGGATTAGTGTTATATTATGTCCTTATTCAAAGTTTGAATTACTCCATGAAGCATTATTGCTCATGATATCCAGGATAAGAGGATAAATAATTTCCAACTGCAAACGTTTTGCTACCTCCAGGTCACCCACATACAGGTGTACAAGTAAAGCTTCGCGATTGGGGTGTAGGTCCAATAAATAGTGGTAGACCATTTAGTCATGGGCTACACAACTCCCCATAAAAAAGAAGAAGACTCCCCATAAAGAAGAAGAAGAAGAAGAAGAAGAAGAAGAAGAAGAAGAAGAAGAAGAAGAAGAAGAAGAAGAAGAAGAAGAAGAAGAAGAAGAAGAAGAAGAAGAAGAAGAAGAAGAAGAAGAAGAAGAAGAAGAAGAAGAAGAAGAAGAAGAAGAAGAAGAAGAAGAAGAAGAAGAAGAAGAAGAAGAAGAAGAAGAAGAAGAAGAAGAAGAAGAAGAAGAAGAAGAAGAAGAAGAAGAAGAAGAAGAAGAAGAAGAAGAAGAAGAAGAAGAAGAAGAAGAAGAAGAAGAAGAAGAAGAAGAAGAAGAAAAGTTTAGTTATTTTAAAAATTAATGGAAACAAGAGGTTTAGTTATAAGGAGCACCTAAATCTCCCTGAACAAAAGCTAGAATGGCTCCACTTTTTGTGTGTCTTAATCTGTCTTTCAACTATGGGAGGTGGTTCCATCTACAGAGGGACTAGACAGTTAAGGCACCTACCGGTCACCGTAGCTCTTGCTTAGGCAACCTCACTAAATGCCTCAGTGTGATGGTAATTGATCTAAAATAAAGCCAATTACACCCATTTGATCTGTTAGGGTGACCAAGCTGCACAAATACTGTACCATAAACAATAATGCTTGAAAGTAATTGTTGTTCAGTGGCTTAAAAATTCCTAAAAAGATCAGCAAACAATTGTAAGCAGCCTTCAAAATAAGCTAATGGGCATGGCCTTATAAAATGAGGAGGAGGACAGATGACTGTGAGACATTACCAGCTGATTGGCATGTTCTTTCAAATGATGGAACATAGGCAAGAAAACACCTCAGCACCAACCAGAATTGCCATACAGGTAATTGTACAGTATTCCATCAATCCAAAGTTTCCAAGAAAGATGTTGCTTATCAACTTAAAATAAACAAGGCAACCATTAAAGATGGGTGAGAAGATATAATAAAGGAGAAGGCTTAATAAATCGAAGAAGAATTGTTCATCCGCATTGCACCACAGTGGAAGAAGATTAGCAGCTTAAAGTTGATCATAGATAGCCAATCATAACATCAAAAGCAAAGAAACACTAAACAAATTTATGGGTATCGAAGCACACAGTTTACCATAGCAAGACAGCATTTGAGGTTATTTATATTCTCTTGGCTTTTAAGCCAAAACAAAATTAACACATTCTCGCCCATAAAGTTACTTCTTTAGACAATTGGAAATTCAACTAGAAAGATTTTCGTAAAATAATGAGCTTTAATTAAAATAACTTTGTTGATAGATCTAAGATATAGCACTAAAATCAGCATAGAATAGCAACTACTACTCAATGTAAAGTTAGGCTTCAATGAACAAATTATCAATAAAAGCATATCCATTACTAAAGTAGCAGCTCAGTAAATTTCTTTGAGGAATAAGTCTACAGTCGTCGTCGTCGGCGCCCACTCGTGTCCGAGTATTGGGTCTTTCGTTAGCCATCAGCCTCCTATCTAGAGATGAAGAGGGGTGGAGGAAACAACAGAATGCCAGTAGCTGGGTATATTGTTTTGGGTGATCGTGGCTTTGCAACGGCCACGCGCACACACTTGGCCCACACCGTTTTCACCGCGGCTCATGACATATGAGACAGGCGGCTTCTACGATGTTGGTTGCATCGGGCTGCCGGGCTCTTGTTATGTCAAGGCCCGCCTTGTTGCCTGCCCGACAGGCATTGCCCTCTTCCGCCGACGCTGGGAAGCTCCGCCGTTGGGGTCTTGTTTGGTTTGATTTTGGAGTTTTCCTTCTCCTAGCCTTTGCCTATCTTAAATAAAGGAGAAGGCCTATAGGGGAGTCCAGTCTTGGTCTGGTCTCTCAGAACTGGCCTTAGCAGTATGGTTGAGCCTGCCAGGGTGGATAAACTACCCCACCGCCATTGCCCACCCCATCATTGAGACACTCAAGCCCCTCTACTGCAGCAAAGTGCTGGACCATCAATAAAATAACATATTGACAATCTGAGTACAGCCTTACACTTCAAAAAACTAGGAAAACAATATTTCTTTCATATTTATACTTTTTACAATGTAATGTGTAATATTTACTAATACTGTATTAATGGCAGACATAGATGAAAGACACATACACGAAACTAAATTCTAAATTAGAAAAGCAAGTGGTAGATATCGAGTAACACCTTTAACGGCTAAATTCTATAAAGTTCTTAAAATATTCTTGGATACATAAATATAATTTTTACTTACAATTTGCTTTTCTTGAGCTTGGAAATAAGAAGTGCACTAGATTCAATCTCACTTGATGCTTCGGTCAATTTCTCTTGAAGACGTGCTATTTCCAAATCTCTCTCTTTCAATTCCTGTAAAATATTCTAGATTATTAATATACCCCTCCAAATGATGAAACCTTATCAAATGAATACTAATCAAATTTTGACTTCCTCAATATGGTCACTAATCAATTAATAAATTTTCAGATAATCATTACGGTATTGTACACTACATAAGTGTTCAAATTTGGTCTTGACTGTGTCACTCTAGTTAATAACTGCATTAATAAAGTAACCCCAATTTTGTCTACAACTATATACAAAATTCTTATATTAAAGCCATATTAAACTTTAGGATGAGTATATTTATAGATAGCCTCTACGGATGTACTGTACAGTATATTACATTGTGATTTTCACAGCCCTTTAGTGACTTTTTTATTTCAAGTCTGTACATTTCTCAATGTCAAGTTTCATGATTTTTATTACTGTATTCTAATTGACTTTATATAACTTATGAGTTATTTCAACCATCTAACATCGCTATAATTTTTCTGATATAAGAATTATTATGCAATAAGTACCTGCGTACTATTAATTGAAGGAAATGCTGCATGCTTAGATACTAACTTTTAGCTTATCTGTAGTTCCAGTTTAGAGCAATCAGATGTAATATGTCACATTGGAAATTATCATTTATTAGCAATAATGCAAGATCTAATTCTGCTCTCCATCCGATACACTCTTACAATTAGAATTCTAATCAAAGTTGAATTGAAAAACAGTCAACATCATTCATACATATAAAGAGAATATCATTTAAGTAGTAAAATTCACAGTTTGACTTGTCAAAAACTATTTGTTTGCCCACGTCAAAAGAAATAAAACTTACATCTTTGTCTAAGATAACAAAATTCAGTTGTTTAATATCTTATCCAATAAGTTGTTGTTTTCCTTCACTTCTCGAGCTTTTACATATGAATTCATAAATTTATACAACTTTCAATTTTTCACCGGTGTTTCACCTCATGCAGTCTATATCTAATCGAATATAATGACTTACCTCTAGCCACATTGAAATTTGAGGGATAATTGGATAATTAGCAATACCAAATTGGTAATATGCATTCCTATTAAAGATTGCATTGTACCTGTTCTAATTGAATCACTTGAGAGAGATCCCCCTGAACTGGTTGTACAGCTGCCGACATTGCAACAGACCTCTGGTGAAGCTGTTGTCTTAACCGCTGTAACTCTGCTTCTCGCTGGGTCACAACAACCTGGAAAGTTTTCATTAATGGTAAATTGAATCAAATATGAACTAATTCCCCCTCTTTCACTTCTCGGTTAACAATAGGTATCTATACAAGAGAGAAACTATACCTCATGTCATTCAACAGTGCATAAAATTTTTAAAAAATCCCTTAAACATAAGCATTGAACATCAAATGCTAATGGGCTTTTATTTTTCATTTCTGGGAAATACCAAAGAAAATTATGGTACTTCAACCTTTTTCAGTTCCGTTAATGCAAATGCCGTAACCTACCTTATTTTACTAAACAACAAAATTTTTCAAAATAACTTGTAAAAACCGACAATTGCGTTTTTCTTTGAAAAATTTTGGAAATTTAATAACAGAAATATAACGATCAAATCCACAATAATCTCAAGAAAATATAACAAAATATATGAAAATACAGATGCAGTACCACTGAAAATTATACGGTGCTTTCAAGACTAGACAAAAATGAAAGATATTTTCCCCCCAGTTCTCTCAATAAAATCTTAATTCCCCCCAGTTCTCTCAATAAAATCTTAATTCCCCCCAGTTCTCTCAATAAAATCTTAATTCCCCCCAGTTCTCTCAATAAAGTCTTAAAAGTACAAAAGAACTTACTTTTAGCTGATTGACTTTAGCATCGACAGCAGTACTTAATTCATCGTATTTCTTCTGTATGCGAGATTTACTAGCTGTCAATTCTTCCGTATGGCTCTTCAAACCATCAATCTCTTCACGTGCTAACATAAGGCTTTCTGTCAAGAAGAAAAATAAAACATTTATTTTGCTTACCAAATTAAAAAATTAACTAGAATGGACACTTAGCAGAGCACATACCTTTTCCTATATCATGTTGTATATCATAAGATAGGCAATCAAATTATGCACATTTTGGCACTAGTTTCATGCAAATCAGATAAAAATTTACCATGATATAGCAAAATGATGTTTTTATATTTTCATGACCTTAACCTTGACCTTTGGTCCAATCGCTTCCAAAATCTAATCAAATTGTCCTTGGATCAAGGCCAATCATCTCACCAAATTTCATGAGATTTGGTAAAATGGTTTTTGAGTTATGCGACTCGCAGATACACAAACAGACATACAAACAAATACACACCTTTCAAAACATAACCGCAACAAATTTGGCGATGGTAATAAGACGACACTATAATCAACCTAGGCATTAAGGTTTTTGCATATACAGTACTGCAGTTCTCTAAACCTGAAGCATCTTCCAATGGATTAAAATATTATTTTGTGAATTAGACCTTAAAGCTTATATTGATTAAGTGAAATCTAATCAGCTGTGTTGGATCACGAGCGGTACTGTACAGTACCTTGGTTTATGAGTAATTTTGAACACTGTACGAGCAAAACAGGTTAATAGGATAAAAATAAAAATTAGATAAAGAGGATTGCATCAATCTGTGACCAAATACTGCTTTGTATGGGTATTTATTGTTGATAATTATCAACGAGACTAGCATGTAAAGAGCAGAAACCAATGTTCATGTAATTTCTAGGCCATTTTCTTAGATATTAGCTCACATGGTCATGTTGACAATACAGTATCATAACAATGCTCTCCAAGATGATCTATTTAGACGGTAAGGAGGAGATGATTACTATAAAAGTGTAAAAAGATTTATCGAGGCACTAGAATGAATTGTGTGTGGGGCAGAAAAGTCAAAATTATACAATCATATAACACCCATGATTTGTACAATTCTGAAGAAAAAAACCGGAAGAGATCAAATCAATAAATGCTGTGCAAAGGGGGCTGTCATTGACAAAACAACAGCCACACGTTTTTAATAACAGTGAAAGGTTGCTGTTTACCGGCATGAATGAAATGCAGTTAGGAGATTAGATTACTGTAAACATTATTTGTGGAAAATCAAAAGTAATGTATGCTAACCTTTTGAAAACTAAACCAATCTTTTTTGGAAGAAGATGACCAGGAGGATCTACATTACAGCATGAGGCAATTCCTGGTCACAAGCTCATGAAAGACTGCCTAACCCTGCTGTTCTGAGCCTGTAAAATCAAACTTCTCCTAGTGTATCTAGAGTCTAAGGGCCTCTAAGAAGTACAAGGTGCAAAGAGACACTGAACATTATTTGGAGGTCAAATAAGAAGGCTTAGTTGACTCTTATAATATTAATGCATTGGGCCTAATACAAAATAGTACCTTATGGAGTAAAACCTCCCACTCCAAGCCTTGTTACCTATGGAAAATGCTACTACTCATCTTTCATCCATTTAAGACGACATAACAGAGATCAAATTCATTATGATCAAGTTCCTGCCATCCAACACCACTACAAAATCCAATTCATGGATCAACAAGTGATTTCAAACTTTAAGAGGCTGTACACAAAAGCAATGAGCAATGTTACAGCAATGCTTTTAGGTCACCAAAAGCACCAACCTCACCCTTCATAAGTTTTGAAAAGAACATTTCCACATTGACAGCTGCCTCAAAATGGTTGACAAAACCTAGGAAGGAGTCACCAACAGACCGCTCAATTCTATGCGAAGAAAACGGTGGCCTTAAGGCGTTGCTGAACTTGATTTTGAGGGCAGTCGACGATGAAATTGTGTCCTTGGGAACGACAATAGGATGCAGGTGGACAAAGACAACAGCATCTATCATCTTGAGAAAAATAAAGATCAGCTCATGACCAAGGAGTTAATGGAGTTCCATAAGAAGCAGCAACAAGAGGTTGTAGAGATTTCATCTGAAGAGCAATTCTAGAGGGAGATTTGCCTTCAAAGCAGTAACACCTTCCTCCTCCTCTCTCATCTCCTTTACACCAGTCACGATTCTCCTCAATGGTGAGTGAGTTTATTTGTCAATATTTCCAGAGTTTATTGTGAATTATTAGTTTGTATTCATTTCTGACGTTAGGAATTATAAATTGTTCAATAATTAAAATAAGCATATACACTGTACAGTATGTGTGCTTTTGGACATGAGGAACACACCAGGAGAATTATATATATATATATATATATATATATATATATATATATATATATATATATATATATATATATATATATATATATATATATATATATATATATATATATATATATATTATATACTGTATATATATATATACATATATATATATATATATATATATATATATATATATATATATATATATATATATATATATATATATATATATATATATATTTATCATATGTATATATATTAGAATAACATATGTTGGCACCCTGTTCCAAGATTTATCTTCACCAACTTGATGCTTCTTCCTTTCTTCAGTGTTCGGTCAATTTTGGTCTATTTGTGTTTAGGGGGAAAAATTATATTAGTTCATGAGCTCATTCCGAGAACAAATTAAACTCTTAAACCAAGATACAGCTGTAAACTAAAACTAGCAAAATATTTATCCATTTCCTCTAACAACATTTTGCAAAAAAATTCTACAGCCCTAACCTTGTGCATGAGACAGGGATTCCTTAGCGCTCAGGTAATCGGAAGTTATGCTATTGATATCCCGCGATGCTTCCGACAGCCGTTCCTGGAGTTCCTCAACAGCCATGCGGAGGTCTGAACGTTCGCTTTCACAATTCTGTTTTCAGAATAATTACATTAATGTAGTAAAATATTCTTCTTATGCAGTTTTTTTATATTATCCTTTCATAAAAACTGGCTGCCTTAGGAGTAAAATAACTTCAAAATAACAGTAAAATAAAAATAAGAAAAGTATTACCTGTAGGTCATCCATAAACTGCTGTAACTCATTGTTTTTTCTTTGTATGGCTTCTTCCATTTCCTTCTTCTTCAGACGCCATCCGCTAGACCAGTCCTTCATGTGAAAATAGAAATATATAGACATCCACTTGATACTTAACTGTCATAATATTTAGTACATATTCACCACCAGTTCCTTAATTACTTACTACTGTAAAGCAATGACAACACTAAATAATAAAGGCCTTCAGTTGTTTTGAAAAATCCCTACTACAGTAATTAACTATAAAAAATTATATTTTAATTATAAAATAAATTTTTGAATATACTTACCCGGTGAATATATAATAGCTGAATATATAATAGCTGCAACTCTGCGGCTCGACAGACAACATACTTAAAAAACTTGCGAGCGATCGCTATGCAGGTTGCGGGTGTGCCCACCAGCGCCAACTGTCGGCCAGATACCACTCTCGGATGTAAACAAAACCTTCAATTCTTCTCGTCCCACTGCGTCTCTATTGGGGAGGAAGGGAGGGTCGTTTAATTTATATATTCACCGGGTAAGTATATTAAAAAATTTATTTTATAATTAAAATATCATTTTTAAATATTTAACTTAGCCGGTGAATATATAATAGCTGATTCACACCCAAGGAGGTGGGTAGAGACCAGAATTAAATATGTTTACATCGTATAAGCTAAGAGTTTTTTCATTTTGACAGTTATCAATATAACAAAACCAAAATAAATAGGTACCTGGTAAGGAAGTCGACTTAGACGATTACTCTGCCTTGTAAGTACGTCTTCCTTACGGAGCCCAGCGATCCTCTTAGGATGCTGACAGACTCCCAGGAGCTGAAGTATCAAGGGCTGCTACCCATACAACAGGACCTCATCAAATCCCTAATCTGGGCGCTCTCAAGAAATGACTTTGACCACCCGCTAAATCAACCAGGATGCGAAAGGCTTCTTAGCCTTCCGGACAACCCATAAAAACAACATTAAAAAACATTTCAAGAGACAGATTAAAAGGATATGGAATTAGGGAATTGTAGTGGTTGAGCCCTCACCCACTACTGCACTCGCTGCTACGAATGGTCCCAGTGTGTAGCAGTTCTCGTAAAGAGTCTGGACATCTTTCAAGTAAAATGACGCGAACACTGACTTGCTTCTCCAATAGGTTGCGTCCATGATACTTTGCAGAGATCTATTTTGCTTAAAGGCCACGGAAGTTGCTACAGCTCTAACCTCGTGCGTCTTAACCTTAAGCAAAGATCGGTCTTCCTCACTCAAGTGTGAATGAGCTTCTCGTATTAACAATCTGATAAAATATGACAAAGCATTCTTTGACATAGGTAAGGATGGTTTCTTAACCGAACACCATAACGCTTCAGATTTGCCTCGTAAAGGTTTAGTACGAGCTAGGTAGAACTTAAGAGCTCTGTCAGGGCATAATACTCTTTCTAGTTCATTGCCTACGATCTCCGATAAGCTAGGAATATCGAAAGATTTAGGCCAAGGACGAGAAGGCAGCTCATTCTTGGCTAGGAAACCAAGCTGCAGAGAACAAGTAGCTTTTTCTGACGAAAACCCGATGTTCTTGCTGAAGGCATGAAGCTCACTGACTCTTTTAGCCGAGGCCAAGCATACCAGGAAAAGAGTCTTAAGAGTGAGATCTTTCAGGGAGGCTGAATGTAAAGGCTCAAACCTGTCTGACATGAGGAATCTTAGGACCACGTCTAAATTCCACCCAGGAGTAGCCAAACGACGTTCCTTAGAGGTCTCAAAAGACTTAAGGAGGTCTTGCAGATCTTTATTGTTGGAAAGATCTAAGCCTCTATGCCGGAAGACCGAGGCCAACATGCTTCTGTAGCCCTTGATCGTAGGAGCTGAAAGGGAGCGAACTTTTCTCAGGTATAAGAGAAAATCAGCTATTTGGGCTACAGAGGTACTGGACGAGGATACGGAAACTGACTTGCACCAGTCTCGGAAGACTTCCCACTTCGATTGGTAAACTCTAATGGTAGAAGCTCTCCTCGCTCTAGCAATCGCACTGGCTGCCTCCTTCGAAAAGCCTCTAGCTCTCGAGAGTCTTTCGATAGTCTGAAGGCAGTCAGACGAAGAGCGTGGAGGCTTTGGTGTACCTTCTTTACGTGAGGCTGACGTAAAAGGTCTACTCTTAGAGGAAGACTTCTGGGAAAGTCTACCAGCCATCGAAGTACCTCGGTGAACCATTCTCTCGCGGGCCAGAGGGGAGCAACTAACGTCAACCTTGTCCCTTCGTGAGAGGCGAATTTCTGCAGTACCTTGTTGACAATCTTGAATGGTGGGAATGCGTAAAGATCTAGGTGTGATCAATCTAGGAGAAAGGCATCTATATGTATTGCTGCTGGGTCTGGGACTGGAGAGCAATAGATTGGAAGCCTCTTGGTCAGCGAGGTTGCAAAGAGATCTATGGTGGGTTGGCCCCAAGTCGCCCAAAGTCTCTTGCACACATCCTTGTGGAGGGTCCATTCGGTTGGAATTACTTGCCCTTTCCGACTGAGACAATCTGCTAGGACGTTCAAGTCGCCCTGGATGAACCTCGTAACTAGGGAGATGCCTCGATCTTTTGACCAGATGAGCAAGTCCCTTGCGATCTCGTACAGAGTCAGTGAGAGGGTACCTCCCTGTTTGGAAATGTACGCCAAGGCCGTGGTGTTGTCCGAGTTGACTTCCACCACCTTGCCTCGAAGGAGATTCTCGAAGCTTATCAAGGCCAGATGAACCGCCAAAAGCTCCTTGCTGTTGATATGCATGCTCCTCTGACTCGAGTTCCACAGACCTGAGCATTCCCGACCGTCCAGCGTCGCGCCCCAGCCCAAGTCCGATGCGTCTGAGAAGAGAACGTGGTTGGGTTTCAGAACTGCTAGGGGAAGACCCTCTCGTAGACTGATATTGTCTTTCCACCAAGTCAGACAAGTCTTTATCTTTTCGGAAATCGGGATCGAGACCGCCTCTAGCGTCTTGTCCTTTTTCCAGTGAAAAGCTAGATGGAATTGTAGAGGTCGGAGGTGTACCCTTCCTAGCGAGACAAATTGCTCCAGGGATGATAGCGTTCCTACCAGACTCATCCAATTCCTGACTGAGCAACGTTCTTTCTTCAACATCTTCTGGATGACGAGCAGGGCTTGATCTATTCTGGGGGCCGACGGAAAAGCCCGAAAAACTGGACTGTGAATCTCCATCCCTAAATACAGAATAGTTTGGGATGGGATCAGTTGGGACTTTTCCAAGTTGACTAGGAGTCCCAATTCCTTGGTCAGATCTAGAGTCCAATTGAGATCCTTCAGACAGCGATGACTGGAAGAGGCTCTGAGAAGCCAGTCGTCCAAATAAAGGAAGGCTCGGATGTCCGATAAGTGGAGGAATTTTGCCACATTCCTCATAAGCCTCGTAAACACGAGAGGAGCCGTGCTTAGGCCAAAGCACAGGGCCCGAAACTGGTACACCACATCGTCGAAGACGAATCTCAGAAAAGGTTGGGAATCTGAGTGAATGGGGATGTGGAAGTAAGCGTCCCTTAGGTCGAGAGAGACCATCCAGTCTCCCTTTCTGACCGCTGCTAAGACTGACTTTGTGGTCTCCATGGTGAATTTCGTCTTTGTGACAAAGACATTCAGAGCACTGACGTCTAGCACCGGTCTCCAACCTCCTGTCTTCTTTGATACTAGGAAGAGACGGTTGTAAAACCCCGGTGATTGAAGGTCCGAGACTTTGAACACCGCTCCCTTCTCTAGCAAAAGAGACACTTCCAGTTTCAGGGCTTGTCTCTTTGCTTCCTCTCGGTACCTGGGAGAGAGATCGATGGGGGACGTCGCTAGAGGAGGTCTGCGTACAAAAGGGATTTTGTACCCCTCTCTGAGCAACCTCACAGATTGTTGATCTGTGCCTCTCTTCTCCCAGGCTTGCCAGAAGTTCTTGAGTCTGGCACCTACTGCTGTCTGAAGTTGCGGGCAGTCAGACTCTGCCCCGCGAGGACTTGGATCCTTTCTTCTTTCTTCTTTCCTCTCTTCCCTTCGGCACGAGCACCTCCCCTGCTGGGGGCTCTGCCACGAAAGGGCGGAATAAACCTGGACGCTGGAGTGTCTATCCTAGGTCTAGCAGACAAGGCAGGCAAAGGGGGAGCTTTGCGAGCCGAGGACGCAACTAAATCGTGGGTGTCCTTCTGCACTAAAGACAAGGCAATTTCCTTAACTAAGACTTCAGGAAACAAGCACTTAGACAAGGGCGCAAAGAGTAGCTCAGATCTTTGGCATGGCGTCACTCCTGCTGAAAGAAAAGAGCACAGAGAGTCTCGTTTCTTTAGGACTCCGGACGTGAAAGAAGCGGCAAGCTCGTTGGATCCATCGCGGACGGCCTTGTCCATGCAGGACATAATGAGCAAGGAAACATCCCTATCGGCAGATGAGATTTTCCTACTCAGGGCTCCCAAACACCAGTCCAGGAAGTTAAAAACTTCAAACGCCCTAAAGATGCCTTTAAGAAGGTGGTCCAGGTCCGAGGATGACCAACTAGTCTTCGCACGTCTCATGGCAAGGCGGCGGGGAGAGTCTACAAGACTTGAGAAGTCGCCCTGGGCAGAGGCAGGAACTCCCAAGCCGAGAACTTCTCCCGTGGCATACCAGACGCTCGATCTAGACGAGAGCTTAGATGGGGGGAAGGCAAAGGCCGTCTTCCCTAAACTCCTCTTGGTTTCTAACCAATCGCCTAACAGCCGTAAAGCTCTCTTGGATGAGCGAGAGAGAACGAGTTTCGTAAAGGCTGGCATGGCAGCAGGAACGCCTAAAGCGAACTCAGACGGCGGCGAACGAGGAGCCACAGAGATAAAGTGTTCAGGGAACAACTCTTTAAACACAAGCATGACTTTTCTAAAGTCCATAGATGGTGGAACTGCTTTAGGCTCATCTAATTCTGAAGGCTGATCCTCAGGCTGAGGTTCAGCAACGTCCTCATCTGACAGTTCCTCATCTGATAACTGATGAGAAAACGGCAAAGGGGGGGGGGCAACGTTTGACTCGCAGCGTCCGGCCGCACTGGTGCATACGTGACTGAGCAGGACGCAGCGTCCTGAAACTGCTGAACAGTCTGGGAACTGTCAACAACAACAGGTGCACGGGGACGCACAGCGTCCACCCGAGACTGTTTAGACCGTCTGGGTTGTGCAGTCAACACCATACTGGGTTGCGGAGGTAGACGCACCGCGTCAAAACAAGTCAACTTTGATGGTTGGTGACCGTCCTGAACGTCACCAGTCGCATCAGTGAGTTGCCTAACGTCAACGTGCGGCTGGAAATCCACACGGGATCGCATCGGGGGAGGTACAACCCCAACTGGCTGACGCGAGAAAGCTACATCAACGTCAACAGGACGCACAACAGAACGCTTGGATGGCTGACTGCCAGTAGGTTCAACGGAAACCTTCTCTGCGTTGAAGTCCTCCATAAGGGACGCAAGCTTAGACTGCATGTCTTGCAGTAACACCCATTTAGGGTCTACGGAAGCGGGTGCGGTAACAGACGTGGTTAGCGACTGAGACGGCACAACTTTGCCTCTCTTAGGCGGCGAGCAGTCATCAGATGACGGCAACGGGTCCGAACTGTCCCAGTGGCTACATCCGGGACGTTGGACTTGTCCTGAAGGGACCGACTTGCGTTTTAAAGGTCTAGAGACCTGGGTCCAAGGTTTCTTACGTGAAACGCCTTCGGACGACGAGGTAAAAATGGGCTCTCTCGTCTTAAGGTAAGGGCGATCTTGACGAGATACGCCTGATACCAAAGAGGGAACGTCTGTTCGCTGATCAAGGCCTCTCGAACCCATAAGTCGTACAACATTGCTTCTCCCCTGGGCTTGGGAGCTTGCAAGAGGTCCCGGACTAGGTGGACGACAGGCACGAACAGACGAACCCTCGGTCGCAACACTGTTCACAACACTTTGCGTAACACTAGGCACTTTCCCACTTTCCGCCGTAGCACTTTGGCACTTGAGTTCCTTCACGTCTGCCATGAGTTGGTTACGGTCACTTGCTAAAGCCTTAACTCTCTCCCCCAAGGCATGGATAGCACGCATCATGTCTTGCATAGACGGTTCCTGAGTGCTAGGAGGGGGGTTAGGAACAACCATTACAGGGGAAGGATTAGGTTCAGGGGCATGTGGAGAGGAAAATCTACGGACCTAGAAGAACTTCTCCTTACCCTATCTCTCTCTAGTCTGCGTGTATATTTATCAAATTCGATCCAATCGAATTCCGAAAGGCCCACGCATTCCTCACACCGATCTCCCAATTGGCAGGTTTTACCCCGACAATTGGAACAAACAGTGTGAGGGTCGAGAGAAGCCTTTGGAAGACGCCTATTACAGTCCCTAGCATTACACTTTCGAAACTTAGGAACTTGAGAAGGGTCAGCCATTTTGAATTAGTCACAGGAAAATTCCAAAAAACGATCTAAGTCATCAACAAATAATCCGATTCAAAAAAGAGTTCAAGGGTTTATTTTGAAGAAAAACACCTGTACTGCGAAAGCTCAAACCAAATTAAAGTACTTCACCAAATATGATGGGAAAACTCCAGGTTCTACAGCGAGTAAAAGTACGTCTTGTCGCCAACGTCGACAGAGAAGAATTGAAGGTTTTGTTTACATCCGAGAGTGGTATCTGGCCGACAGTTGGCGCTGGTGGGCACACCCGCAACCTGCATAGCGATCGCTCGCGAGTTTTTTAAGTATGTTGTCTGTCGAGCCGCAGAGTTGCAGCTATTATATATTCAGCTATTATATATTCACCGGCTAAGTTAAATATTTAAAACTTAATGACTTGAATCTGTTTTAGAGAGTACTGAAAACTTTGGCATAAAAAATACTTAAGTACAGTAATTCTTACATATGCAATGTTTTCGTCTTCAGTCATAGCTTGTGACTGTGCATTAGCAACCATTGTTTTGAGTCTCGAAACTTCGGCCTCAAGTTCTTGCTCCCTGTGGGCATCACCTCTACCAACTGCTTCAGCTAGACGACCTATTTCTTCTTCCAATGACACGACCTGGGTAACAACAGTATAACATGTCATTAAAAAGTTATCATAAAATATTTTTATCAGGTTTTCACCTCGTGGTTTTACGTATGAAACGAGGTCTCTATACCTTTTTGTCCATGGCTTTCTCTGCATGATCTTTTTATCAAGTCTCGGTCTTTATCTATACCCTTTTTCCCAGAATTTCTGAACTTTCGTACAGGTCTCAATCCTGTTACTGTACTTCAATATCTACTGCTTTTCTGATAAAAGCCTAGCTTCATAAAATACCAACATAAAGTTCTTATAATTAATAGAATTGTTTTGAGACAAATAATTACTAAACACTAATATAGAACAATGTTATAATAGTTTAGTTCAATTAAAGTTTTTCATTCTAAACATAAATTAAACAGCTTGGCACAAAATATGACTACTGTATGCTATAGCAGTTTAATATCAAATGAACAGTATACTGTATAAAACTTAAGGCATTTAAATCCGTAAAACGTCCCTGACTGGAGATTGCCAGACTGGGGTTCGAGTCCCGCTCAAACTCGTTAGTTTCTTTGATCACTGCAACCTTACCATTCTTGTGAACTAAGAATGGGGGGTTTGGGGGAGCCTACAGGTCTATGCAGAGTCATCAGCAGCCATTGCCTGGCCCTCCTTGGTCCTAGCTTGGGTGAAGAGGGGGCTTGGGTGCTGATCATATATATATATATATATATATATATATATATATATATATATATATATATATATATATATATATCTATATATATATATCTATATATATATATCTATATATATATATCTATATATATATATATCTATATATATATATATATATATATATATATATATATATATATATATATATATATATATATATCTATAAATATCTATATATATATCTATATATATATATATCTATATATATATCTATATATATATATATATATATATATATATATATCTATATATATATCTATATATATATCTATATATATATCTATATATATATATATATATATATATATATATATATATATATATATATATATATATCTATATATATATCTATATATATATCTATATATATATATCTATATATATATCTATATATATATCTATATCTATCTATCTATCTATCTATCTATCTATCTATCTATCTATCTCTCTCTCTCTCTCTCTCTCTCTCTCTCTCTCTCTCTCTCTATATATATATATATATATATATATATATATATATATATATATATATATATATATATATATATATCTATATATCTATATATCTATATATATATATATATATATATATATATATATATATATATATATATATATATATGATCAGTCTCTGCGGCATTGTCCTACTTGATAGGGCAATGTTACTGTCCCTTGCCTCTCCCATTCATGAGGGGCCTTTAAACCTTCAAGCCTTTAGACTATTGTGGTTTGAAAGGGTAGGTTCTGCAAAATGCTTTAATAGCTATATCTACTGATGATAAGTAAAACAGACCAGATAATTCAAAATATAACACTATATATAAAGCAATATTAAGACCAAACTGACTTATGGCCATAAATTCTGTTATCACAAACTAATGCCCAGTTAAGGTCAGCTAAGTATTGATATTAGTTAAGGCATCAAATGACTAGTAAGATTGGGAAGTAACGATATTAGAAATCTATTTCAGAAAGGATGGCTGCTGTAATTTGGGTATTTAAGGAGACTTTCTATCCAAAACAATTTGTGGATTTAAAACCAGAGGTAATAAACTAAGACCTGTTAGAACCAAAAAAGGGATGGCCGGAAACTCTAAATAAAGCAGTAAAAATGAGAAATTTTTCTATACACCAGATTGAGGAAAGGGTATACTGAATAAGGACTGGCATTGCACATTAACCCTTTTACCCCCAGGCTCTTTGGAAATTTCCAACCCTTAACCCCCAGGGGGTTATTTTTTTCCCAGCACATTTTGCAGTATATTTTTTTTAAATTGCTCTAACAGCCTTAACTTTTGTCATAGAGAGGTCAGGTTGGTCTCATTCTCTTGGAAAATGCCTGAATTTTCTCAAAAAATGATAAAAAATATGAAAAAAAAATTTCTAATAGCATTTTATTGCAAGGACGTACCGGTACGTCCATGGGGGTAAAGGGATGGGTTTTGTGAAACGTACCAGTACGTCCTTTGGGGGTAAAAGGGTTAAAGTTTACCAGATATTTGGTGATGAGAATCCTCTTGGTCAAAAAAATAATCATAAATGTCCCCCATCTAAATCAACCATTTTTTTTATAAATGTTTTCTGATCTTTCCTTCACTGCTACTTTGAAATATAGGAATTCCTTAAAATTCCCTATACTGTAGTCTCAAACAAGAACTGTTTCCCTTGCATCTTTATTATTGTACTAACTTGATTAGAACTAATTTCATTCTGCTTATTTCCATTCCTTTTGAATTTGACGAAACTTGCACAAAACAAAAAAAATCCGAGACCTTACTTAGAATGCATTTAGCAACAATTCAACACAAATACTTTACAACATATGGTAATTACCTGAGAATATTTGGACATCATGACAGTTTGAGTAAGTGTAAACAAGAGCTCCAACTTTTCTGCCGTTTTGTCCCGTGACCGAAGTTTTGAAATTCCCGCTAAAGTCTGTAAAAGGTAGATGGAAGGGATTAAGTTTAGAACATGGGCACACAATAAATCGTAAAATCAGTTTTACAAAATCTAAAAAAACAAAGTTGGAACAAAATATTTCCTTCTTTCCAATAAACATTCATACGCAAAATATTTTCGCGCATAGTATATAGTAATAAAAAACTTTAACGAATGACTATTTCCTTCATCATTTTTGGTTTTCTGTCTTACATAAGGGCCATTTCTAATGTAGTTCTGGAAGAGAGGACTAATAAAAGGATCTTTTTAAAGTACTGTACACAACACTAATCTGTATTTTTCCTAACTATACAAACCGGAGTCCTTTTATATGCATATGATTTCAGGAAAGCTGGAAACTCGGCTGTTAAGATTCATAACGAGGCGTCAGTAATTAGTGGCAGGTAGGAGGGCAAGGCCCCTTCCTGCCCCCTTCCAGCTCACTGATTAGCCACTTTTACCTTCAACTAGGACTCAGGTGTGATGAGGCAGAAATTATAACTTTAAGGACTTAAGCTTATATCCTGTAGTTAGGAAAAATACAAATTACTTTAATTTATGACATTCTTACATGTATACAAAACCCTCGTCACTTAATAGGATACTTACCCTTAGGACGGTGTTAGTCCCTATAAGAAAACTGGCTGGCTTAAAATCCGGGGATATCAAAACACTCGGACCTTAGGAGGACCAAAAGTGTCGACTCCAATTCACCTTCAATGACCTGAATTTCAGGTATTAAGCTAGGTTTCTGCCATTAGACAGACCTCCACCCACCCACGAGGGTGAAGCGAGGAAACTTTATTGATGACCGATGGACCAGGATATGGAAGTATGCTTCTCTCAGGTTGCTGTCTTCAACCTTGAATAGTTTACTGAACAAACTCGTTCAAGGTGGAGAGGTCGATTACCAGTCTCCAGCCCCCTGTTAACTTTTTGATGAAGAATAGTGGACGTTAAAAACCTGGAAACTCGACTAGGACCACTTATAGAATGCCCTAGTCCAAGAATGAGGCATTTCTCGGAGTTCAGTCGGTAGGATTACAACATTGTCAGTGTTTGAGTGAAGGCAGAATAAGGGCCCGTGAATGGAAGGCAGTATCTTGTCGGAGGACTTCCACAGTACAGTCCTCTGATCTGTGATACTGCTGCCTTTCCCACCAGCTTGTTAGACATACTCCTACCTACTTGTGAAAATTGCAGGGGTTGACTGCCTTTTCTAGCGAGTTCTAGCTGTTCCTTCTGGCCCTTCATCTCCTGGGCTGACCAAAACATGAACAAAAGGGTTGGGCAGCATCTGTCAATCTTCTCAAAGTGGAAGCTGTTGAAATAGAAGACCTTACTCTTGTGGCCTTGGAGGATATCTTAGAGTTGACTTCAAAGTTGTTACTGCTTTAGTTTTCCGTGAAGGTCTAGATATCCCTGAGTTTTTAAACGTGACAGCTCGCTGGAAAGAAAGGAGTCCTAGCTGGACTTCCCCTTTTCCAAAGTTCCTTCTACCTTTATAGGTATCGGGCTGTTCAGAGTGTTACCAAGAGTCAAAGCCTCCCACTGACCAATTTACTGGGCAAATTTGTAAGCTACTCTATCCATCTGCTTAAGGACTTACTTGGTGCACTAGTTAGTAGACTGGTGGTCTAAGAAGGGGACCACCTTCACCCTAGACAGAAATACGTCCGTAAACAAGTTTTTTTTCTCAGGGTCACACTGGTACTGAGAAAAAGCAAAGAAAGCCACTGTTCCTGACCAGTAGTCTTGAAGGCTACCCATTACACTAACCACCATATTCGCAGACTCCGAGGCCGAAAAGATGGTCGATTGCATCCCGAGTCTCTCTGACGACGTACCAAGTGTTAGGGTTATGATGGCTGTGTCTACTGGCAAAGTAAAAGAAAAGAAGTGGAGACTTCAGTGATATAGATCTGTCTCTGTCTACAGAGCTGGGAGCAAGATCTTTGTCGAGCGGATTGCGAAAAGCAAGTTCCTCTGTTCGGATTTTTTTGCATCCGAGTTGTCTACAGTATTGGCATTGTGGCTAGCTCTGACCAGTGATGTTCCAAACAAACAGGTGTTAACTCCTGGGGAATGCCAAAGAGCTTCTCAACAAAAGTCTTCCTTTCCCTGCTGAGGGATGTCTGTGTGCAGTCATGACCTCTGCAAGAAGGGCACAGAGAATGGGACTCCACAGACATCTTGCTTCTGAAGGGTCTGTACCGAGGGCCTGAAACACTTGGGCAAGACCATGGTTTCACCATGCAACAGCAAATGACATTCAATCAGTCTGGAAAAAGAAAATTAAGAAGTCTAGTTTTGAACACAAAGAGGATGTCTGAATGACTTAGTGGCTGAAGTCAAAGTGAGCTGGCAGGAAACCAAGGTTCCCCGCTATCCAGCAGTAACTAGCAACACCTTTATATAAATTTCAATAGCCGAATTTCCAACTTCACTGATAAAAACCGAGCGTTTGTATAAGATTAAGGACAAAAAAGTTGTCAACATTTTTATGCAGGTTTTCATCAGTAGTCCCAAAATGGTACTTATCTATAATTAAGTACTGTCTGAAGAAAGGGGGTTTGGTTTATCCTGTAATAAATTTCCTAACACTTAACCCAAACCTGATAGGTAGATAGCACATAAGGCGGATCAGCAGGTAAGCTGAACGCAAGTATCACAGGTGGTACGTCTGGGTCAATTGGGTTATATATATCCTCTAAACAAAATCAGAATGATAAATTTTGTCTAAAAAAAAAAAAAAATACATAGACAAGCAAACAACTTGTATAAAGTATTTACTTAATGAGTCCAATGAGTTGAGATATTAAACACCTGCAGTTCTGAGAAACAAAGCTATGTAATACTGGGGGGAGCAGATGTCATCACAACAAGTCTCTTATGTTTGAATCTCACCTGATATAGTTGTTCTAGCTCTTCTTCCCCCCATTCTGCAGCCTCTGTGGTAATGCCTCGAAGAAATTCCCAATTGATGCCCATGACTGATTCACATTACACAATGTTGCTTCTTGCTATCCAGTCACAGTCTGGAAAAAATCACATATATAATGCATTTCTTAATACATAATCTAAGGTACTGTATACGCTTTCCACTTGCACCAAAGTAGAGAGTTAAAAAAAGTTAAAAATGGCATTCTATTATAATGAAAGAAGTCTAAAACCCTATAAAAATTTTGTCTGTTTATCACACTAGTACTAAAAAGCTGACGAAAAGAATAGGAACTTGTAGGATAAGATATATGTAGAACAAAGATACCAGAAATGCCTTAAACAATCACAGTACAGTATTTGCCCGAGGGGGTGAAACTGAACTCTGAAAGGTATTAACAAGACAATTTGAATCAGCTTGGTTCCCCAAAACTATATTTTTCAACAATACAATGCAATAAATGTCTCTATTATCATCACTTGCATTTAATAAGTCAGAAGATAAATTCTAAATTATTCTTAAATATTTTTTATTAATATCCATCAATAAAGTACTTAATTTCTTTCAATAGGCCTATAAGATTATTTAACCACTTAACTGGATTTTATCAAGTAAACACGCCAAATAATTGAGAACAATGTATGAGTGAAAAAAATGGATCTTTTTTGGTAAACATTTACCCATAAACCATCAATATTGAACAAATAATCTCCTATTCTCCCCTTACCAGATCTAGGTCAGAGCCTTGCTCGTTAGGGGCTATGCTTCTTGTGGTCTCCCACTTTCCCAAACATACCTAGGATGTGATGTTCCTACTCTACGTATAACCAGGATCCCTGAACAGCTCACCAGTAAAGTTATACCCTCTTTTATGTGGGCTAATTCCTAAACTAAACTAGGATGCCAGTCTATCCTGACCTAACACCAAATGCTATAAATGACATAAAACTTGGGATGTATGTATGATGATGGCCATCCCCCATAACTCGTTTGTTTTCAACCCTATCGTTAAGAATACAGCAGTCTAAAGGTACGTTTTGCTCGGTGCAATTATCGCTCAACGGTGATCGTCAAACGATTGTCTAGAACACTAATTCACTGTTTTTGAATGTGGCTACTTTGCTCTGAGCGACTAAAGCTAGAGTCGTGAACGATCATCGTTGGCTCAAAATAGTAGCACAGTTAGGGGGTGAATATAATCGCAGTCGCAAATGAAACATCCCTAGCTGTGGCAGCCCTCGTATCCCAAATACAAGGACCAATTAAAACAGCAAATGTATCTTAGCCATTTTTCCCTGTACATTTGAAAAAGAAGTTCTTCATCTTCCATCTCTTCAGCTAGAAGATATTTAATTAACAACTAAATTTTTCTACTCAGTTTGCTCGAAGCTATTTTTTTACGACATTGTAGCTTCTTTAAAATACTTATGCCACATCAATGCTGTCTCGTCGATAATAGCACAGACACCAATACTCGAAAGCAAAATGGTACACCCACAACTATCGTGTAGTGATAATCGTTGAACAATCATTATAGAGTGATAATATTGATAATTGCGCCAAGAACATAAACATACCTTTAGGGGGATAGCAGGTAAGTAAGGACACAGCTTGTAGGTTAGGTTAGGTTAGGTGGGGAAGTTTAAATTAGATAGTATTCTATGCACGCAGGAGGTCCAGTCCGTCGTTATACAAAGGCTCCTAATACTTGTTTTGTTAATGAAGGTTTAAATTTCTCTTATATTGCATGTATAATTTTCCCTGAGTCTTATCCTTTGGGCTGCGGTATACCCGTAGGCTAACAATTCATTAAACTGCTTGGCAGGCTATAGGCCTAGGCAACCATAGCATTCAAGATCAAGGTATTTTATTAAGGTACTACACTTTTAACCAGAGTAAAAATATCAAAATATCACACTTTATCTGTTCTTGTAAGCTGTTAATATTTCAAAGTGGTCACTTCAAAATACCTGAAATAATTTAATTCGAAATTAAATACAGTCTTGTATGGGCCTAATGAAAATATTGAAATACAGACGATTAACTTACTTGTTTGGACAAGTAAATAGCTTGAATGAAATTAAACAAAGAATCACATAACAATACATCACCTCGGCCGACCTTCCTTAAAACAGGTAATTTAAAGAATCACATTTTAACTAGTTTGACTGGATTTAACATTTTTCAAGTTTGGTATGTGTCACATTTGTTGTTGTTAGTGACGTCACACGGAAATCGTCCAATAGGAAACCTCGCTGGTGAAGATCAACCAATCAGCGTCGACTTCTTTCGGGTGTTACTTTAGATACGCGAGCCTTGCTAGTTAGTTAGTTAGTTAGTTAGTTATTGACAATAATTATTACACTTTTATACAGATACAAATATACATTTAATTTTCTGTTTCTTACATTCGGTAAATCGAATAAGGGGTAAAGATCTTAAATTAACTAATAATTGTCCCTTATGATCTATAACTTTTCATCGGCTCTACATCAGACTATTAAAGGATGCGTTTATTTCGCATATAAAATATTCATTGGTCTAACCCTATCCATAGCAAATATTATTAACTGTTTATCAATATATCATTTGCAATAATCTAAAAATTATGTTAGCATAATTTATATTACCAGAACTAATCGTATAACTAAATTCAATATACTTTTTAGAAAAGAACGAAAATTAAAGGGAAAATGTAAACAAACGAGATTTTTTTTTTCAAATTACTTTCATATATACGGAAGTAGTTTGACAAAAATCTCGTGTTTCTTTACATTTTCCCCTTAATTTTCGTTCCTTTCTAAAAATTATATTGAATTTAGTTATACCATTAGTTTGGTAAGATACATTATGCCATTATATTTTAAATTATTCCAAATGATATATTGATAAATAGTTAATGAGAGAGAGAGAGAGAGAGAGAGAGAGAGAGAGAGAGAGAGAGAGAGAGAGAGAGAGAGAGAGAGAGAAATTCATGACTTACTGTATATTAGACCTGACTCATCTAGATTTCCCAACCAATATTGATCCATTATTCCACGATTTCAGCTCTGTTCTGACTCATGCATATTACCCACTCGAAATTGATCCATGTAAAGCAAACTGTTCCAGTTCTAAATCTAAAACGGCCTTCTTGGAAGTTTAGAACTTCCAGGTAAGTTGAAAAATGTGTCAAAATAATTCAACAAACATTTAACTTACGGTATAGAGTTCTCTTGCTTAAGGGTACACTCGGGCACACTATTCTATCTTATTTCTATTCCTCTTATTTCGTTAAAGTTTTTATAGTTTATTTATGAAATATTTATTTTAATTGTTGTTACTGTTCTTAAATGTTTGATTTTAATTGTTAATTAATTCTCTTATTTCCTTTTTTCCTTTCTTCGCTGGGCTATTTTACCAGTTGGAGCCCCTGGGCTGATAGCATCTTGCTTTTCCAACTAGGGTTGTAGCTTAGCAAGTAATAATAATAATAATGATAATGATGATGATAATAATAATAATAATAATAATAATAATAATAATAATAATAATAATAATATAAATTTTCAGATGATCAACAAACGCATGTAACTGAAATTTGAGTTTTCAAGAAAATATACATCAGGATAATATTGGTAAGGATAAATAAAGATATTAAGTGACAAGTAAAATGTCAAATGCCCATTTGAAACACTATCATAAGCAATGAATAAGAAAAGTTATATTTGAGCTAAAACTAAAGGAAAATACACAGCATAAGGATAATAGTGGTATGGCTAAAAGAAGATAATGCGTGACAAGGAAAATATCAAAAGCTCATTTGAAATAATAATATCATGAGCAATGAATAATAAAGGTTGTATTTGAGCCCAAACTGAAGAACACACTATGTATAATTTGATTCTGTTTTGAATGATAAGATACCAGAATTTTAACTTGTTGGGTAGTTTGTCTTTTAGAAACATATTCGTGGCATGATATCCAGTTTGATTCCTATTCTATTGTCCTGAGAATTTGTGTGCTCAATGAAAAGGGAAAAAACATGTGATTTGATATAAAAAATTAATCAAATGACCAAAAGAAAGGATAGTAATGCAGGCAGCAAAAAACAGAATAAAAACTTTTTTCTTCAGAATTTGTTCACTTTTAAAAAATGAAAGAGTTGTGCAAGTTAACTCTAAAAAACATACATCCAGCTGGAGGTAATGTTTATGAAGATTATTTGAAGTATCTGTTAGAACATTATCTGAAATGTGAAAAGAGTTAACTTTGTGAGTAACAACATATAAGTCATGTGCCACTATTTGTAATATTGCAATGATTTAAAAAGCACTTCAAGGAGCAGGAGCAAATGCTGAAACTAAATCCAATAGTTATAAAATCAGTAACAAAAAAAAAAAAAAAAAAACGATGCAATAAAACATGTATATGAAAAGCATTTTTCTTGTTTTTTTTTCATTCATTACTGGAATCTAACCTATCCAAATACAGCTAATACTTCAACCACCTAGGGGCTAGACGCACCGTCAAAAAGCCCCTGTCCAGAGAGAAGCTCTGGGCAATCTAAAGAAGAAGAAGAAGAAGCTAATACACAAAATATCTTTGTCAGACGCGCAAGAGAAATAACAGAAAACGCGCAAAGAGTACATATGGGTAACTGATATATTTCTAAATCTGATACGGTCGCCGTTATGAATTACTTAAATGTATCATATTTACTCTTAAAACAAATAAAATATTAGATCGAAATACATAAACAGTAAAACGTTGACATTGCAGTCATTCAACATATATGAAATGTAAAATCAAATACTGTTCTCAATTAGTGATACGATATTTATACTAATATCATCCACTGAGTCCTACATACTCATATCCCTTGCATTGCTCTTTCATAACTTTCTGATACTATCAGTTTTATTTGCAATCTATCATCTGCATGGATTTATTTCATACTTGTTTAAAACAAGTTCCAAGATAATTCAGTAAATACTAGGTATGCAGTTAATTCTAATAGTCAGGCCTTTTCCATCATGAGGCTCAATACTATAGAGTACTCTAAAAGTTTTATTCCAGCTGTGACCAAGTTGTGGAAGGATCTTCCTAATCGGGTGGTTGAATCAGTAGAACTTCAAAAGTTCAATACTAGGCAGGCAGTTGATTCTAATAGCCAGGCCCTCTCCATCACGAGGCTCAATACAACACAGTACTCTAGAAGTTTTATTCCAGCTGTGACCAAGTTGTGGAATGATCTTCCTAATCAGGCAGTTGAATCAGTAGAACTTCAAAAGTTCAAACTCGCAGCAAATGTTTTTCATGTTGAACAGGCTTGCATAAGTCCTTTTATAGTTTATAAATTGAATATATTTTAATGTTGTTAATGATTTTAAAGTATCTTATTTTAATTCTTATTACTTCTTATATCGTTTATTTATTTCCTAATTTTCTTTCCTCAATGGGATATTTTTCCCTGTTGGAGCCCTTGGGGTTATAGCATCTTGCTTTTCCAACTAGAGTTGTAGCTTAGCTAATAATAATAATAATAATAATAATAATAATAATAATAATAATAATAATAATAATAATAATAATAATAATAATAGGAGTTTCATAAGAAACTATAATATTCATATTTTATGCCAAGTTACAGGGAGCAACGATCTTCAATTTGCAGGCAGGTCCAGATTGCTCTCTTTGGTAAGAAAGAATCAAGAATTTAGAATTTGTGATTTCTTTACTGTTGTAAAATAATGTGACATGCCGCTATAGTCATTTCGATAAGAAAAGGACTCAGAATTTGGAATATTCCACTTAAAGTAGCAGCAGAAGCAGGCTATTTGAAGTAGTAGTAGTAGTAGTAGTAGTAGTAGTAGTAGTAGTAGTAGTAGTAGTATTTGCTAAGCTACAACCCTAGTTGGAAAAGCAGGATGCTATAAGTCCAGAGGCTCCAACAGGGAATATATAGCCCAGTGAAGAAAGGAGACTAAGGAAAAATATATTTTAAGAACTGTAATAGCATCAAAATAAATATTTCCTATATAAACTATATAAACTTTAACAAAACAAGAGGAAGATAAATTAGATAGAATAGGGTGCCCGAGTGTACCCTCAAACAAGAGAACTCATGTTTGAGAGTTACCAAGAGGAAAGTAGCCACTGAATAATTACAGTGCAATAGTGAACCCCTTGAGAGAAGAAAATTTGTTTGGTAATCTCAGTGTTGTCAGGTATATGAGGACAGAGGAGTATATTTAAAGAATATGCCAGAGTATTCGGTGTATATGTAGGCAAGGGGAAAACTAACCATAACCAGAGAGAAGGATCCAATGTAGTACTGTCTGTCTGGCCAGTCAATGGACCCCTAACTCTCTAGCGGTAGTATCTAAACGGGAGGCTGGTGCTCTGGACAACCTACTACCTATAGTAGTAGTAGTAGTGGTAGTAGTAGTAGTAGTAGTAGTAGTAGTAGTAGTAGTAGTGTAAGAAACAGCATCAAGAATAATACAGAAAAGATGAGGATAGTGAGATGGCTTTCTGGAATATCACTACTGGAAAAGAAGGGGAGTCAAAATATAAGAAGAATGTGCGGTATATGTAGTGCAAAAGACGTCCGAGATGCTATGGCAATGCCATAAGAAGAGAGAAGGTGGAACCAACCAAGAGAACTAAGAACATGCTTTGATGCCAGTCATGGGGGGGGGGGGGGAGTGTGGGGCCTTAGCTGATCATAAGGATGGATGTGGTGAGAATGGATATGGGAGAGGCGGGACTCGGGGGGGGGGGGTATGCAAAGAATAGATATAGATGGAGAAAGATGATTCGAGCATCCAACCTTGCTAAACAGTGGGGTTAATGAGGTCGAAATTAGAGTAAGGATATTATTATTATTATCACTTGTTAAACTACAACCCTAGCTTGAAAAGCACGATGCTATAAGCCCAGGGGCTCCAACAGGGAAAATAGCCCAGCGAGGAAAGGAAACGAGGAAAAATAAAATATTCTAAGGACAATAACATTAAAATAAAAATCTCCTATAATAAACTATAAAAACTTTAACAAAACACGAGGAAGAGAAATAAGAAAGATAAAATAGTGCCCGAGTGTACCCTCAAGCAAGAGAACTCAAACCCAAGACTGAAAGACCATGGTACAGAGGCTATGGCATTATCCACGAATAGAGAACAATGTTTTAATTTTGGAGTGTCCTTCTCCAAGAAGAGCTGCTTACCATAGCTAAAGAGTCTCTTCTACCTTTACCAAGAGGAAAGTAGCCACTGATCAATTACAGTGCAGTAGTTAACCCCTTAGGTGAAGAAGAATTGTTTTGTAATCTGTATTATTAGGTGTATGAGGACAGAGGAGAATATGTAAAGAATAGGCCAGACTATTCGGTGTCTGTGTAGGCAAAGGGAAAATGTACCGTAACCAGAGAGAAATATCCAATGTAATACAGATATCGATGGTGTAATTGTGACTATTTATACATATTACTTCAAGCTATAGGACCACCTGGATCACAAAACGCATCCTATAAAAGTATATAAAAAATCAAATATCGAAACACAAAATAAAAACATTTATGAAATTAAAAATTAATAATTACGGGCCTTCGTATTGGCAAGGACCCGTGCCAACTTAAGTTGAAGATTTTTCACAATTCTGACCATCCTTTACACTCAAGAGATCTTCCCGGACAATTCCATCCTGTTCGTAATACTAGGCATGCAGTTAACTCTAATAGTCAGGCCTTCTCCATCATGAGGCTTAACACTACACAGTATTCTAGAAGTTTTATTCCAGCTGTGACCAAATTGTGGAATGATCTTCCTAATCGGGTAGTTGAATCGGTAAAACTTCAAAAGTTCAAACTTGTAGCGAAAATTTTTATGCTGAAGAGGCTTACATAAGTCTTTTTATAGTTTATATATGAAATATCTGTTTTAATGTTAAAGTTTTTTTAAATACTGTATTTTAATTGTTCATTATTTCTCATATCGTTTATTTATTTTCTTACTTCCTTTCCTCACTGGGCTATTTATCCCTGTTGGAGTCCTTGGGCTTATGGCATCTTAATTTTCCAACCAGGGTTGTAGCTTAGATAATAATAATAATAATAATAATAATAATAATAATATGTATATATATATATATATATATATATATATATATATATATATATATATATATACTCACATGAGTTTATGAATTTTCATTTGATTTGTGACATTATAAGAAAATAAATAATCTCAACTGATTCCGTATCATCTTTGACTTCATTAGCAACTTCATACATCTTTTTTAAACGCAGATAAACAAAGAATACACACATTCACACAAAGGAATTTATGCAATATACTGTACACAGTTTTATTATATCTCGCTCGTTCCTATTTCTTATTCAACGCAATTTTTTCATTAAACTGCCCGTCCGTGAAATATAGCAGAATATTTTAAAAATTATGGATGGTAAAATAGATTTTCATTTTTAGTTTCAATTTATATTTTTCGCAGCGTAAAAGATATAGCAACGCATTCGATTCTGTGTCGCCAACAGCGAGATTGTTTTACGCTATTTTCACTTCATTGTTTTATTTCATAAATCTCGTTATTAAGAGTAATATTCCGTGCCATGGTCTCGCTCGCTTTCATACACTCGCTAAAAATCTCTGTGTATTATGTTCGCTTCCACATTTTTCGGTGGATGGGACTTCTCTATGGCACGTGTCCTGAACTAGGATTTATAGGACCATATCTCAAGCTTATGTAGCTTCATTATCGTGATCCTTTTCTGAGTGTAGATACCTTAACGTGGTGAAAGGGTTTGCGTATCACCGTGATCAGCAATGCTGTACTTGTCAAGGCAACCCATAATAGGTTGGTTTGCTGTGAGCAATTCCACCATCACCAATCCGTACTGGTCAGCGTGGTGATCAAAACTGGCCAAATTTCAGACCTGCACAGTTATAAAAAAAAAAAAACCGTAATTTTTATAGGAAATTCTCCGTAAAAATAGGCTGTTCTCAGCCGTATTTCAGTAAAATACAGGCGACCGTAATTCTACCTTGATTTATTATCTTTTACGGGTTGGCGACCGTAATATCACTTTTACGTCAATATAACGGTTTTTAAAACGGTAAAAATCCTGGACTAAATGTTGCCAGACTTTTACCGTTTTTTTTTTCTAATGCAAATTTTTAACAATGTGCATTGGCATGTCTGAGGCCTTTGTCCTGCAGTGAACTAGAAACGGCTGCATTTATTGTTGATTATCATTATAATATGTATACGTTCGTTTGGAGCATATCTGGATACAAATTTCTTATTTATATATTTAGCTTTTGATAGAAAAAATAGGAATAAAGAAATTATTAACACAGAGCTTATAATGAAAAATGAAAAATTCTTTGAATCAATAAATAACAATGCATGAAACTAAATGAAAACAAAAAATTTTTCAATATACGTGTGAATGCTAATAACGAAATATAAACTATAACTAGCAAATGAATGTATAGATATGTGAAGCAATAAATAGATGATGAAGTAGTAGGCAAATGAATATGTTTTCAGAGTACCTTTATGCCAGGGCAAAAAGAAATCTAACAGTTATTATTCATAATGAACATTGGTTACATACACTTAGAAATTTGCCGTAAAACAGTAAAAATCTTGGATTGAATGTTGGTAGGCATTTACCGTTTTAAAAATGGATATATTGACGTAAAAGAGCTACATTATGGTCACCAACCCGTAAAAGATGATAATAAAGTAGGGTAAAAAATATGGTCGCCTGTATTTTACTGAAATACGGCTGAGAACAGTATACAGTATTTTCACAGACAATTTCTGATTAAAAATACTTTTTTTTAAGTGTAGCTTATGAAGATATGTAAAAGATGTAATAAAGAGAAATAAATTCTCGCTTTAAAATTTACAATTTTAACATATCGAAAGTTATATAGAACATTCAAGAGAGGGTTTATACTGACGTTAAGAACAGCACAGGCTCTTGAAAGATCTCAATTTAACTTTTAATAAATCATAATACATTCTAAAGATACCTATAGTCAATTTTTCTTAGTGAGGCAGATTTGCTCCGACTCGCAGCGGTGCCCTGTTAGCTCGGAAAAGTTTCCTGATCGCCGATTGGTTGGGCAAGATAATTCTAACCAATCAGCGCTCAGGAAACTTTTCCGAGCTAAAAGGGCACAGCTGCGAGTCGGTGCAAACCTGCCTCGTTAAAAAAGTTAACTATAGTGTATCTTAAAATATATTATGATTTATTAAAAGTTATACTGAGATCTTTCAAGAGATAATACAGTTCTCAAAAAATGGTCAGCAATAAATTTCGTGTTGTGGTGGCCGATGTGGTAACGTCCCTGACTGGTGAACGCCAGACTGGGGCTCGAGTCCCGCTCAAACTCGTTATTTTCTCGGTCGCTGCAACCTCACCATTCTTGTGAGGTAAGGATGAGGGTTTGAGGGAGCCTATAGATCTATCTGCTGAGTCATCAGCAGCCATTGCCTGGCCCTCCTTGGTCCTAACTTGGATGGAGAAGGGGCTTGGGCGTTGATCATATGTATATATGGTCAGTCTCTAGCCTACGGCATTGACCTGCTCGATAGGGCAATGTCACTGTCCCTTGCCTCTGCCATTCATGAGCGTCCTTTAAACCTTCCGTGGTTTGAGTATACTATTCTCAAACACATTTTCCTTTACCTAATCATTTATCTATTTAAATACTAATTTAACTATTCATTGGTTTGGTTATCATTCAACAGCAATGGCATACATATTTGGACAACGCAATTTCCTGTTGATTTCAATTTTTATTGTCAGTTTTGTAATTTGAAATGTGAGAGTAAATTTGTTTCATATATGGACTTCGCTAAAAAATATCGATGGAGTTACGCATTTCTACGCACTTCCAAAATGGAATTTCGAGTTGAATTTGCGTTTTATACGAATTAGGAAAAGCAATTGCGTATTTTTGCTTGGTTTTCAATTACCGCTTCCGGTCGAATTACATATTTTCATTTCCTTCGAAAACACATTTAACAGAATTGCGCATTTGTACAAATTTTAGAGACAACGTTTCACACTCAACTATATATTTCTTTTAAAATGATCAACAATATGTTATATAGAGAAAATGCAATTTTTCACTATTCGCAAAATATTGTAAATGCGTAGCTGTAAACATTACGCAAATAAGATAGTTAGTTCTGTCAAGTAAATATATACACATTGTGACGTGTTTGCTGTACAGCTCGTTTATATTATATCATGAAAGTTTATAAACATTGAGTTCGAATCGGAGAACTAACGAATGCCAAACAATAACGAGTTCATTTTATCAGAGAAGTTAAGCAACGCTTGACTAAGAGTTGCTGATGTAGCAATAGTCCTTGCGTTAAAGGTTTAAAGGCCGCTCATGAATGTTTGAGGCAAGGGACAGTGACAATGCCCTTGCTAGCAGAACAATACCCTTGACCATATATACATATGATCAGCGCTCAAACTCCATCTCCACCCATGCTAGGACCAGGGAAGGCCAGACAAAGGCTGCTGATGACTCAACAGGTAGAACTATAGGCTTCCCCAAACTCCACCCTCATCCTTACCTCATAAGGATGGTGAGGTTGCAGACACTACAAGAAACTATCGAGTTTGAATGGGATTCGAACCCCAGTCAGGTAGATCGCCAGTCACCACAACCCTTAAAGGTTTTAAGGTTTAAAGGCCGTTCATGAATGGCAAAGGCAAGGGACAGTTACATTACCCTATCAAGCAGGACAATGCCCTAGAAAGTGACCATATATACATATGATCAGCGCCCAAGTCCCTCTCCACCCAAGCTAGGTCCAGGGAAGGCCAGACAAAGGCTGCTGATGACTCAGCAGGTAGAACTATAGGCTCCCCCAAACCCCCCAACCTTAACTCACAAGGATGGTAAGGTTGCAGACACTAAAGAAACTATCGAGTTTGAGAGAGACTCGAACCCCAGTCAGGTAGATCGCCAGTCACCACAACCCTTAAAGGTTTTAAGGTTTAAAGGCCGCTCATGAATGGCAAAGGCAAGGGACAGTGACATTACCCTATCAAGCAGGACAATGCCCTAGAGAGTGACCATATATACATATGATCAGCGCTCAAACTCCATCTCCACCCATGCTAGGACCAGGGAAGGCCAGACAAAGGCTGCCGATGACTCAACAGGTAGAACTATAGGCTTCCCCAAACTCCACCCCCATCCTTACCTCACAAGGATGGTAAGGTTGCAGACACTAAAGAAACCATCGAGTTTGAGAGAGACTCGAACCCCAGTCTGGTAGATCGCTAGTCACCACAACCCTTAAAGGTTTTAAGGTTTAAAGGCCGCTCATGAATGGCAAAGGCAAGGGGCAGTGACATTACCCTATCAAGCAGGACAATGCCCTAGAGAGTGACCATATATACATATGATCAGCGCTCAAACTCCATCTCCACCCATGCTAGGACCAGGGAAGGCCAGACAAAGGCTGCCGATGACTCAACAGGTAGAACTATAGGCTTCCCCAAACTCCACCCCCATCCTTACCTCACAAGGATGGTAAGGTTGCAGACACTAAAGAAACCATCGAGTTTGAGAGAGACTCGAACCCCAGTCCGGTAGATCGCCAGTCACCACAACCCTTAAAGGTTTTAAGGTTTAAAGGCCGCTCATGAATGGCAAAGGCAAGGGGCAGTGACATTACCCTATCAAGCAGGACAATGCCATAGAGAGTGACCATATATACATATGATCAGTGCCCAAGTCCCTCTCCACCCAAGCTAGGACCAGGGAAGGCCAGGCAAAGGCTGCTGATGACTCAACAGGTAGAACTAAAGGCTTCCCCAAACTCCACCCCCATCCTTACCTCACAAGGATGGTGAGGTTGCAGACACTAAAGAAACTATCGAGTTTGAGAGAGACTCGAACCCCAGTCCGGTAGATCGGCAATCACCAAAACCCTTGCACAGGGTAAGGCATATCTCAAACCAACATTTGATCGGCTTAGAATCAAAGCCAGAAAACAGATACGCTCCATTTACTATTAATAAACTATAGCCACCCTCAGGAGCTACATTTTTATTATTATTATTATTATTATTATCATTATTAAATGCTAAGCTACAACCCTAGTTGGAAACGCAGGATGCTATAAGCCCAGGGGCTCCAACAGGGAAAATAGCCCTGTGAGGAAAGGAAAAAGGGAAAAATTAAATATTTTAAGAAGAGTAACATCATTAAAACAAGTGAGCAAGTCCTGAACGCGGACATGGTCCTCGTAGAGGACATACCTCCGCCAAGGTGACCTAGAGCGCCATATGTCCTAGAATCATGAATTGATGTGACTTCGACTTTCAAGTAACGTTTGACCTTTAATTTAGCTTAACCATTCAATGGCCTTGGCAGTTACCTGACACTGAGGTTGAAGGACTTTTGACTGTTTGTGTGTTGGTAGCACCAATATGACCTTGACCTTTGACCTTTATAAATTTGAACATCACCCATGGGTTGCGCCTGGACTAGGACTTCCCTGTTGGCTTATGCAAAAGTCAGTGCTTTATTTCTGTCTCTTGATATGGCCACTTATGTCATAGTGACACCAGTGACCCCTGTGACCTTGACCTTGGGGTGACCTTGACCAAAATTTAATCAGTTCTTCCATACACATTGGGGAACTACTTGGCCAAGTTTGAAGTGATTCCGTGTAGAAATGTGGCCTCTACGTTGTCCACAGACAGACAGACAAACAGAGAAACAAACAAACAAACAAACAAACAAACCGAACCGAAAACATAACCTCCGCCGCTTGGCGGAGGTAATAAATAACGGATTTTGAGCGAAGCGAAAAATCTATTTTTGGGTGAGATAGCCATGGCGTCCTGATGGAAGGTTCCTGTTTGGTAGCTTCCTTGGGTATAAGACTACTAAGATATTCCCAGAGAATTTAACCACAGGTTATCACAGAATTCTAACTTCTGGAGCGAGTATCTCAAAGGTTTCCCTTTAAGACATCGTAATACAACAGGGGACACGCATGTCTGGTCGTGCCACATAGCTATCTCCACCCCGAACAGAGTTAACGCTTCGGTGTGTAAGGGCTGAGAATAGCTGGGAGCCGTTCCACAGCTAATCTCACTCGTGGCTACTACTGATACTCGAGACGTAAACAAACGGACGCCATTGCTCTAATGACGTCACGCGCGTCTTTATCCTGGCGCCAGTTGCTGCCCATCACCATGATACAATTGTGTAGGGTGGGAGCAAACTGAACGAAGTAGTAGGGAGGGTCCATCAGGACGCCATGGCTATCTCACCCAAAAATAGATTTTTCGCTTCGCTCAAAATCCGTTTTTTGGGCTCAAGCCATGGCGTCCTGATGGAAGAGTACCAGAGAATCAATGTATCGTGGTAGATTTTCCCCCAGAGTTAAGTGCCTAGGCATTGACAAAACAGCAAAGTAATCTTAGGTAAGAACCATAGGAACGAAGTATCCTGCCCCCCATTGGTAGGAAGTTCCCATGGGCTATGCCGACGTCAAAGTGGTATTGAAGGGCTATTCATCTTGACAGAAGAACTTTTAAGAGCTTAGAGATGAAGCAGAATGTTTGATATTTGTATAGGAACATTCTGAAGTAGGCCAGTGGTGGTTGGGCACTGTGTGTAGAGTTCATCTCCTGATTATCAGAAGTAAGTATTCGTGTAGGAACCTTACTGAGACAAGGTGAATATAATTTAGGAATAGACATCTTAAATTCTTCATGACCATAAGAAAGGAGGAATAAATAAAACTATGACAGTATGTATTTCATAGTAAGTAGGAGCTGAAAGAGACGCATAAGTAATAAAATAGAAATTTTATTTCACAATGCAGAAATTAAATAATTTACAGCAAAAGTAAAGTTCATTTACAGTAATAATAATGTACATAGAAATAAAGGCTTGCTCTTGAATCTGAAAGGGAATTTCAGGATTAGTAGGTACTCGTTCTCGAGGAACGCAAGTCTTTAAATAACACATCATGCTCAAGGCATGCGGCACTTGTGTGACACTATGACATTTCACCTGGGATAAGAACAGTTATAAAAGCACTAAGTGTTTTTAGACATCACTATGAATCACTCGAGGGTCAACATAGGCACCCGAAGAGTTAGAGTCCCAAGTAACTCACTGTTCTACGCAGAGTTAGGTGCAGGTTTCATAACACTACCTGCGGCTACCACAAAATGTTTGATTTCGTGCACTTGTTTCGCATAATGTTTAAAGAAAACTCGCGAGGACTTCCAGCCCGTAAAGTTCTTAAGGCTCTCGAAGTCCATGCTCTGAAAGAAGTTCAGAGAAGATGCCACTTTTCTAGGATCATGACCAGCGGGTGTACTGTTCGGATCCGCTCTGCGAATGAAGTAGGTGATTTTCGCTCTTAATTGTTTCAGTGACAGGTCGCTGCCCGATGTTTCTCCTTTGAAGAGTTGGCCTCCACCAAAGTTTGAAGTTCTGCGAAGATAGACCTTGAGACTCTCTACTGGACATAGAGAGACATCCTCCTTCAGGGGGCATATTCTCCAAGGGCCCCATCTTTTGGTGGGTAATTCATTTTTGGCGAGAAACGTCGGATCAGGGGAGAGGGTCACTTCTCCTGAATCAGCAAACAGGATGTGTCCCTCTTCTCTTGATAATGCCACTATTTCGCTGACTCGAGCTCCCGAGGCGAGAGCAAATAAAAATATAACTTTCTGAGTCAGATCCTTGAGGGGGCATGAATCATTGTCCAAGTTGGAGGCGAAATGGAGCACCTTGTCTAGTGACCAGGAGATCGGTTTCGGAGGGGGTGCTGGGCGTAGGCGAGCACATGCTTTCGGCAGTTTGTTAAAGATGTCGTTGGACAGATCAATTTGGAAAGCATATAGAATTGGTCTAGTCAAAGCCGATTTGCAGGTTGAAATCGTATTGGCTGCTAATCCTTGTCCATGAAGGTGAATGAAGAAGGACATACAGAAATCAATGGTGATTTCTTTAGGATTTTTTGCTTTAACAAAGGAGACCCATTTCCTCCAGGATGATTCGTATTGCCGTCTCGTGGATTCGGTTTTGTATTCCTCTAGGAAGTCTAGACTTTTCTTCGAGATCCCAAACCTCTTCTTTGCGGCAAGGGAGAGAAAATCATGAGATGAAGGTCCTTGATTTTCGATGATGAAGCGAAGACAGTCGACTTCTGTACTTGTTGAGAGAGAACTGGGCCCGGGAGAGGGATCAGCTTGGGCTGCAGCTCCAGGACCAGGGGGTACCAGTTGCTCCGGGGCCACTTGGGAGCCACTAGGGCCGCTGTCCCTTTGAAGGTTCTCAGTTTGGAGAGGACTTTCAACAGAAGGTTGGTGGGAGGGAACAGGTATATCTTCGACCATCTGTTCCAGTCCAGTGACATGGCGTCCACCGCTTCTGCTTTGGGGTCCTCGTACGGGGCTACGTACAGAGGAAGTTGATTGTTGTCGCTCGTTGCAAAGAGATCTATCTGAAGTTCTGGGACTTGATGAGAGATGAAGGAGAATGATCTTGCGTCTAGAGACCATTCCGACTCTATCGGGTTTGTCCGAGATAGAGCATCCGCTGTCACGTTGCGGAATCCTTGTAGGTGAACTGCAGACAGGTGCCACTTCTTCTTCTCCGCCAGACGGAAGATTGGGAGAAGCACCTGATTTATCTGGGGCGATCTTGAGCCCTGGCGATTGAGACAACGAACTACCACCGAGTTGTCTAGGGTTAGACGGATGTGGATCGAGGGCGGCGGGGATAGCTTCTTCAGAGTAAGAAGGACCGCCATGGCCTCCAAGATGTTTATGTGGAACGTCTTGAATAGTGGAGACCAGGTCCCTTGAGCTTGTTTCAGGTGGGAGTGACCTCCCCAGCCCTCCAGTGAGGCATCCGTGTGGATGTTGAGTGATGGAGGAGGGTGTTGGAGAGGAATGGACCTTTTTAGGGCCATTGCTTCCGACCACGGCTTTAGGAGGCGTCGAAGTCTGTTTGGAAGCCGTCTCTTGAGGTCTCTTCGAGCGATGGATGCCGATCGTCTCCAGACTCCCGCGGCATCCTTTAGCTGTGCACGAAGCACTGGGTTTGTCACTGAGGCGAATTGTAGAGAGCCTAGAACTCGTTCCTGCTGTCGTCTTGAAATGCGTTTGGATTTCAGTAGTCGCTTGACAGACCCTGCTATTTCCTTCCTTTTCTTCTGGGGGATGGAAAGGCGGTGTGACTGAAGATTCCAGTGGATTCCCAGCCACTGAAACTTCTGAGCCGGAGAGAGGCGAGATTACTTCTCGTTGATCTTGAATCCCAGGTGTTCTAGGTACTGGGTAACTTCGTCGCAAGACTTTGTACACTCTTCGGGCGATGGAGCCCAGACTAGCCAGTCGTCGAGGTAGGCCATCACCTGGACGTTTCTTAGGCGGAGCTGTTGTACTATGGCATCCGCCAGCTTTGTGAAGATCCGAGGGGCCACATTGAGGCCGAATGGCATGGCCCGGAAGGCGTAGCTTTTTCTTTGGAGTCGAAATCCTAGGTAGGAGGAAGCGTGATGGTTCATTGGAATGTGCCAATAGGCATCCGCCAGGTCTATAGAGACCGTGTAGGAACCTTGAGGCAGAAGGGTCCTTATTTGTTGAAGCGTCAGCATCTTGAATTTGTTGTTCTCTATGAACTTGTTGAGGGGGGATAAGTCCAGAATGACTCTGAGCTTGTCTGAGTCCTTCTTGGGAACGCAAAACAGTCTCCCTTGGAACCTGGTGGACTTTACCTTCCTTATCACCTTCTTGTTCAAGAGGTCTAGAACATATTCTTCCAGAATGGGGGTTGATTGTTGAAAGAACCGCTGGAAGATTGGGGGTGGTTGCACCCAACTCCAGCCTAGACCGTTCTTGATGATGCTGTGTGCCCAAGGATCGAAGGTCCAACGATCCTGGAATTGGCGGAGTCTTCCTCCCACCGGAAGCACTTCATTGCTTCTGGTGTCCCGAGGACTTGTTGCCTCGGCCGCTAGCTCCCTTTCCTCCTCTACCTCTGGAGGGACGACGAGAGGCGTCTCTGCTTGCACCCCTGGACGAGCCTCTACCTCTGGCATGAAAGGTAGTGGATGGCTGCTCAAAGGCAGGGGTGAAGACCGGTGACTGTGACAACACCGGTTGGGGGACCAATTGAAAGGTCTGTTGTGGTTGGGCAACCACTTGGGAGGTAGCGGGTCCCGGAAACTGACGTCGTTGTTGACGTTGCTGGGGTTTCGGCTTCTGAGGTTTCCTCTTAGGCTGAGGTCCATCGTCCTGAGAGGTTTTCCTTTTTCTGGACATGCCCCACTTGTGGAGAAGGTTCCTATTCTCCGTGGCGGCTCTGTCAGTTATTTCCTTGACAAGGTCAGAAGGAAACAGGTGCTTTCCCCAGATGTTGGAGGAAATCAGCCTCCGGGGTTCGTGTTTCACGGTGGCACCGACAAACACGAATTCACGACAGGCTCTACGAGCCTTTATGAAATGGTACAAGTCCTTCATTACCGTGAGTAAGTGGGATTTGGCCAGTACCATGTAGTGATCAGGTACTGCTGTGTCACAGGCCATAATTTCAAGTTGGACTTGATGAGAAAGAGATGCCGCAAGCCTCTCCTTCGTGTCTTGTTCCCGGCGAAGGAGGTGATCATTGAGCTTAGGGAGGTCTTCATTAAACTGACGTCCGGCGACGTCAGGATCGAGCCTACCCACGACGAAAGTATGTTGGACATCTTTCCATTGTCTAGTGTCAGGGGGTGTCACGATGGAGAAGGGTCTGCACTCCTCCAGTGCAGGGCAGGGTTTTCCTTCTTCCGCCGCTTTAAGGCATGCAGCTAAGGCCTTTTCCAAAAATGGAAGAATCGCAGTGTCAGGTGCGACATATGTAGGATGCTTCTTGCTCAAGGCAGGAAGCTTAGAGCAGGTAAAGCCCCTGCTCTTAAATGCGGAGGCTAGCATAGCCTGGGCCTTTGCGAGATCGAACACTATCTCTTCTTTAGGTTCGGTCTCCTCCTTCGAGGCAGGTTCGGAACGAAGTCGGACGTAACAGTCCGGGTAGGCCTCGAAGCTTGGGAAGAACTCCACATCTTCCAACGGGACCGTGCCGATCTTGTCGCTAACAAAGATCCTGCCGGTCGCAATAACCATATGCTCTGCATACCTCCACGGGTTGGCATGAGAGCAAGCTGGGAGATCCTTGACCGAGATCTTCTTCGTGTCTCTGGATCCAATCATAGACCTGATGGACTCCTGGTTCTCCTTCAGTCTGTCGTCCATGACAGCTCTAATCAGTCGGATCAGTTCTTGGGTAGAAGAGGAAGGATCCGGGGTCGAGGAGGTAGACGGAAGGGACATTTCCGTCGGTGTAGGAGTAGGCGGAGGGATGGACGAGGGAGTAGCTCCAATCTCCGACTCGGTGTATTCCACCTTGTCTTCGTCCTCTTCGGCTCCTTGAGCCATAAGCGTCTTCTCCGTGTCTTCCGAGACGTCAGAGATCTGTTCATCATTCTCGGAATCCAAACGACACTCGTGCATGGACTGAGCCATGACCACATCAGGTTCCACCGTAATTTGGACAGTGGGGATTGCTTCCTTTGGAACCACTGAGTCAGGGGAGGCCTTAGGGAACAACAGGGACCTCAGTTCTTCGGTGGCCAGGTACGGTCCAGTAGCATTTCTCTGAAAACCACGCACCCACTTGCGCAGTTTTTCACGAGCAATGTCTCTAACCTCCGCTGAGGGAGGGTTATGGAAGGCCTCAACTAGGTAGGCCTGGCAGACCGTACATTCCAGTGGATTCCAGAACTTCCAATCCCCTTTCTTGTCTGAGCAAGGGGCGTGAGTCCTGCACGCCGTATGTCCGTAAAACTGCGAGCGTTTCACAGCACAGTAGGCGAAATCGCACTTCATCTGCTCCTCCTGTGGAAGAAAGAGAAAATGAGTATGGGGGAGTCATAGGAATGGCTCTTAAATTAAGTTAATATTAATCATTAATTTTAACTTAAGGAAGGTGTGATGCATAGAGAATGAAACAGTAAAGGAGAACACACTCCATGCATCTCGCCCGGCTGGTTACCATAGGCTTGGTCCTGGGATAATCCAAATGACCGAGATCATTGGATATAGTTTCCTAGGATTCCCATTATATTGGAACTCCATGGAAAGCCAAGGACAAGGTTGGGATCGAATTCATTCGGTTCCCAGATAAGAGCCAGAAGGCCTCATTAAGGGTAACTGCTTCTGGCAACCAGCCGCGCTAAGATGCACATAGCATGCTGGAAATAGAAGAATGCAAAGAGACAGCATGATCACTAATAGAGCAGTACTAGGTACTGATCTTAGAAGCAAAGCAGCTTATCTATTTGCAAGGTAGGGCTATCTTAGTCTTATGATAGCTACAGAGAGGGGGTGCAAGTATTCTTGACGCCTCCGGGGCATCCGGCAAGCCGCCGGCACGCCGGAGCTCGCTCCAGCATAGATTCTGGCACTAGAACAGACAATTTTCAAAGTCAGTTAGATACCAGGATGGCGGCCGCCGGCACAACGGCGGCACGCCGGCAGGGAGCGGCGGCTCCGGCAGCCGGAGGATGCCGGATTGGTGACTGGGGTAAGGATGGTACAGGTAGTATCGGGTTGCCGGCAGTATATGCCGGCACTCCGGAGATCGACCGGCAAGCGGACGATTAGATAGGAGTAGGAGAGCTGCCGGTAGTAGCCGGCGGCAGCCGGCAGTCCCTCGGTACACGGGGGGCTGGCGGCAAGGGTAGGGAAGTCACCAAGAGGGAGGCAGGTATTGCCGGCAGTAGAGGCGGCAAGAGACCGGCACCCGGATAGATAGAGAGACAGGGGGAGGGGGGAAAGGATGCAGGAAGTACCGTCAGGGTTCCAGACATCCCTCCCCCTCCCTGAGGGGGTGTACCCATGATAGAGACAGGCTCTAGCATCCATAAGCAGGGGTCACTAGGGACCGGGAGCAGGTAGCCCAAGGGAGGACTAGGGAACACCCAAGAGGGGGGGGGGGAGACTCCCCTATGCAGAGCTACACTAGTAACTAACCTTATAGGACACTATGAAGGTATATGTACCAGAGCGGACAGCACAGGGAAGCTGGGGTAGCCCTACTCATCCACTCTAAGGAGGATTTGTAGGACAGGGGACAGATGAGTATAAACTAACCTAAGCATAGGCTAGGCTATACAAGAGATAGGTGGGGAGGGAGAAGAGAGGGGTCTTCCCAGGAAGGGTTTCTGTACCAGAGCGGCCACAAAGGGAAGGGAGGACACTCCCTAACCTAAGATTAGGCTGATCGGCTAAAACGGTGCCAGAGTACAGTTTCAGCATGGAACAGAGAAACCTTCCTAACCCGGCCTAGATCAGGGCTAAAAGTCCTGAACTAGGCAAGGAAGAAGACGTATCGCTATCGCAGGAAAGTCGTAGACTATCCTAGCCATAGAGGTAGGCTAGCCTAACCTCACTCTCAGACGCAATCCTAAAGGGTGTTCATTCCTTTAGGGAGGACTGAGAGGCGATATAATACTCTATTAGACAATAAATCCCTTTACTCAGAAAAGGGATCAAGGCTAAATAGAGGGAGTGCCAAGGCAGGGGATGAAGGAAGCATATAGGGGTCCTAAGGTTAGGTTAGGCTAGAAAGAATCACTGACTAGCCTATCCCCTATATGGTCCCTGAAGGCGAAAACATTTGCATCACTAGTCAAAAGTATTGTAAAATAATAATGCCACTATCTTCATAACTTAGTCTAGGATCACTGATAAATCATGCATGAACACTTGTATATAGGCTCCTGGCCTGGGGGCTATAGTAGCCGACTGGTATGAGGTCAATCGATGACCGATAAAAAGCGTCTAAACACGATATAAAAGTTCCTAGCTATGAAGACTAAATAAACTAATGTATTCGATTAGTATATAATGCCGGAAGCGTTGTTGTGGCTAACTAAATAAGACATGCAAAACAACAACGACGCCATAAAATGGCGGGTCCGGTAGAGGCACAGCTCCGCCACAAAACATAAATTATTTCGCGAAATAATATTTACTTTACGGCCAGAGCTTAATTAAACAATACTGGAACCTTGTACTCAACTTTCCAGAAGAAGGCGAGGCTGAAGGTAACGACATAGCGAAGATGCAAAGCGATAAAGTTCACACAAGGGAAAATCCGTCTAAGTAGGGCAGCTACTAAACAAAGGATAAAGACGCGCGTGACGTCATTAGAGCAATGGCGTCCGTTTGTTTACGTCTCGAGTATCAGTAGTAGCCACGAGTGAGATTAGCTGTGGAACGGCTCCCAGCTATTCTCAGCCCTTACACACCGAAGCGTTAACTCTGTTCGGGGTGGAGATAGCTATGTGGCACGACCAGACATGCGTGTCCCCTGTTGTATTACGATGTCTTAAAGGGAAACCTTTGAGATACTCGCTCCAGAAGTTAGAATTCTGTGATAACCTGTGGTTAAATTCTCTGGGAATATCTTAGTAGTCTTATACCCAAGGAAGCTACCAAACAGGAACCTTCCATCAGGACGCCATGGCTTGAGCCCAAAAATCTCCTATATAAACTTTATAAACTTTAACAAAACAAGAGGAAGAGAAATTAAATAGAATAGTGTACAAGTCAAGTACAACGCTATTTGGAAAAGCAGGATTCTATAAGCCCTATACGAACTCCAACAGGGAAAATAGCCCAGCGAGAAAAGGAAACGAGGAAACAGATAGAAGTGTACCCTCAAGCAAGATAACTCTAACACAAGACAGTGAATGTCCATGATGCAGATGCTATGACACTATCCAAGACTAGAGAACAATGGTGTGATTTTGGAGTGTACATAGCTAAAGAGTTTCTTCTACCCTTATAAAGTGGAAAGTAGTTGCTGAACAATTACAGTGAAGTAGTTAAACCCTTAAATGAAGATGAATTGTTCGGTTATCTCAGTGTTGCCAGGTGTATGAGGAAAGAGGAAAATGTGTAAAGAATAGGCCCAACTATTCAGTGTATGTGTAGGCAAAGGAAAATTACCCGTAACCAGAAAGGGATCCAATGTAGTAATAAAAGGCAAGTCAAAGGACCCAACCATTCTCTAGCGGTAGTATCTCAACTGGTGGCTGGTGCCCTGGCAAACATACTACCTATTAACCATTAATAAACTGTAACCACACTCGGGAGTCTATAGCACGAGTGGCATTGGGTCACAATGTGGCCAGAGAGACATAAAGAGTGAATGAGTAGTCAATCTACATAAAAGCCGTTTTCGACATAAAAGAATTTGACTCCCTGCGGACGTCAAGGTGAAAACTGGAGTGTGACAGCGACCCGTAAAAGTAACTCACTCTTTCAAAGTAAATCGAAATTACATTCGCTTACGGGTTGCCAATGCAAGAGCCCGTGTCTTGCATAAGGCAAAGACAATCTTAACACACACATATCAAACTAAAGATACCACTATTTCAAATTACAACCAAACTAGCTTCGACTATCTAATTTTAACGTAAATTCCAACTCATTATTTTCTTGCTATTTAATTCCAACTTGATTCAGAATATAACTTTAATTTTTATTTGATTTAACTTGAATTATCAGTACCCTTTTTCCATGTCAGAATTCTCTCATTCAAAGTAAATTCATTGTTTTTCTATTTAATATTAGTATACAGGTGCTAACACCAGAGGCCATGTCTTACATAAGGCAAGGTAATCTTAATTCATTCTGCAGTTTGGAAAAATATTCTGAATTCGAGAAATAAAGATTGTCCTTAATTAGAATGGGATGACAAAGACTTTGAAGATGGTTGGTTAGTTCTAGATTGATTTACCTTATGTAAAACACGGGCTCTTGCGTTAATAGCCCGTAAGAGAAAAATTTATTTGATAGTGAAGATTATATATATAAAATCTTTAGTATTATTGGGCTGGGAAAGTAGTTCCGGTCTGATATATCTGAAGAAGCATGACTTGGAATATTCTTTATAGCTTACAATTAAATGTTGCGTATTTAAGAATAAGATACGCTTTATTATCTTTTTTTTATATTTTCGGCCCCCGACTTTATGTTTTTATGTTTAAGAATACAACACTACTTACTGTTTTGTTTTAAGAATACAAAAATATTCTAGAACGACACATTTATTATAAATCCTCAGCTAATTTTGAATTAAATTGCACATTTCCATCTATTCTTATTTAATATCTAGTACAATGATGCAAATCATAATTCTCTTTTATTTGATTGATGAAGTGATCTTTCAATTTAGTTTTTATATTAACGCTTTAAAGATGAATTTATTGACATCTTTTATGACAAAGTAGCAAGGAATTTCTTTAAGTATAAACCACAGATAGATTAATCTTTTAATTCCAAGTAGCAAAGAAATTTATTTAAGTGAACCACAGATAGATTTCGGCTGAATATTCGACTTAAAATATATTTGACATAAATGAGAATTCACCTCTCTACCTCCCTTCATATCCGACAATCATATATCACAGGACACAAATAATCATTCAAGAAAAAAAAATAAAAAATACAAGAAAAAAAAAATAGGTTTAAAGGCCACACATGAATGGCAGAGGCAAGGGGTAGTGACAATGCCCTAGCTAGTAGAACAATACTATGGAGACTGACCATATATACATATTATCTGCGCCAAAGACCCTTTCCACCCAAGTTATGACCAGGGAAGACTAGGCAATGGCTGCTGATGACTCAGCAGATAGACCTATAGGCTCCCCAACACCAGGGTTTAAACTTTTAAGGTAAATACCTTAGTTTGAGGTAATTTTCATGATTTCAAGGTAATTTTTTAAGGAATTCTAAGGTAATTTCGGTTTTACTAGCTTCAAATTTAAGTAAATTGGAAAAGCTACAACCTTAGTTGGAAAAGCAGGATGCTATAAGCCCAGGGGCTCCAACAGGGAAAATAGCCCAGTGAGGAAAGAAAAAAGGGAAAATAAAATATTTCAAGAGTAATCAAAATAAACATCTTCTCTATAAACCATAAAAACATTAACAAAATAAAGCGGCAGAGAAATAAGATATAATAGTGTACTCGAGTGTACCCTCAAGCAAGAGAACTGTACCCCAAGACAGTGGAAGACCATGGTACAGAGGCTATGGCACTACCCAAGACTAGAGAATCTTTTACAAGTTTCAGTAACTTAGCAAGTAATAATAATCATAAGTGAATGCATGGTTTATCATCCGTACTTTATGATTAATATTAACTTGATTTTTATAAACTTTTTGTGTCATTTTAGGTCATATTTGTATATTTTTCTTTGCAGATTTCTTTTCATATAAATCATACATTTCGACTTCGATAGTTTGTCGGGTATGATTTTCCACTACAATTGTTTTTTTTTAATTGGTTTTAAAGATGTAAACTTATATATGCATGAACACATTTTTCATAAACTTATTTTTCTGTCATTTTGGGTCATATTTGTATATTTTTCTTTGTAGATTTTTTTTTTCACATTTCGACTTCGATAGATTGTCGGGTATGATTTTCCACTACATTTTTTTAATTGGTTTTAAAGATGTAAACTTATATATGCATGAACACATTTTTCATAAACTTATTTTTCTGTCATTTTGGGCCAAATTCGTATATTTTTCTTTGTAGATTTTTTTTCATATTAATGACACATTTCGACTTCGATAGTTTGTCGGATATGATGTTCCACTACATTTTTTTTATTTGGTTTTAAAGATGTAAACTTATATATGCATGAACACATTTTTCATAAACTTATTTTTCTGTTATTTTGGGTCATATTTGTATATTTTTCTTTGTGGATTTTTTTCATATTAATGACACATTTCGACTTCGATAGTTTGTCGGGTATGATGTTCCAATACATTTTTTTTTTGGTTTTAAAGATGTAAACTTATATATGCATGAACACATTTTTCATAAACTTATTTTTTCTGTCATTTTGGGTCATATTTGTATATTTTTCTTGGTAGATTTTTTTTTTCATATCAATGACACATTTCGACTTCGATAGTTTGTCGGGAATGATGTTCCACTACATTTTTTTTTATTTGGTTTTAAAGATGTAAAGTTATATAATGTGCATGAACACGTGGACATGGATTAGTTCAAACAAGTTCATCTCTCAATAAAAATAAAAGTCATTAATCATTGTCGGTTTTTGATTAGAGACTTCAAAGCCGAAATAGACATTCTTTTTAATGTCGCATGGGTACGCAGAAAAAAGTATATTTTTTGACACATACTCATGCAACGTAGAATCTCTCTCTCTCTCTCTCTCTCTCTCTCTCTCTCTCTCTCTCTCTCTCTCTCTCTCTCACACACACACAAAATGTATAGATTATTTTCCTATTTCTATTCACATACTCATGCAACGTAGAATCTCTCTCTCTCTCTCTCTCTCTCTCTCTCTCTCTCTCTCTCTCTCTCTCTCTCTCTCTCTCACACACAAAATGTATAGATTATTTTTCTATTTCTATTCACATACTCATGCAACGTAGAATCTCTCTCTCTCTCTCTCTCTCTCTCTCTCTCTCTCTCTCTCTCTCTCTCTCTCTCTCTCTCACGAAGACAATGTTCCCTGGCAGTGAAAGGCTAATAGCAATTATAGTAGCTTATAAGATACGTCCCTGCCTGATAATCTGTTGAACGGGAGTTGGAGACCCGCTCAAGCTCGATAGTTTCTAGTTGTGCTGCAACCTCAGCTTCCCTCTCCTTTGGGAGAGACTATAGCTCTACCTACTGAGTCATCAACAGCCATTGCCTGGCTCTCCCTGGTCCTAGCTTAATGAAGAGGGGCCTTGAATGCTAAACATATGTACATATGGTTAGTCTCTAGGGCATTGTCCTTCCCCTTTGCTTCTGCCATTCATTACCACATTTAAAACTTTTAAAATCAGATCTTCCTGAAATTTACCGATTCTCATGGTGGTAACAAATCAGATAAGAGAGAAGGGCTTATGCAGAAGGTTAAAGCCTCTATTATGTAAGTAACATCTTAAGAAAACTTGCAACAAGCCTTATCGGTGTGGGTCAGGCGACGTGGGTCATGACGAGGCCCGAGAGTCATGGGAAAATTGTAATTTAACTCGTAACGTCATAGTATTGGAGTGACTGGCAATCTATAGTTACACAGGTAAAAACCGTAATTTTAACTGAACACTCTAGGTAAAAATATACTGTTCTCAGCTGTAATTCCGTAAAATACAGGTGACCGTAATTTTTCCCTACTTTGTTATTATCTTTTACGGGTTGGTGAGCGTAATATCACTCCTTAACGTTACTATATCCGTTTTTATAACGGTAAATGCCTGGCAACATTTATATATATATATATATATATATATATATATATATATATATATATATATATATATATATATATATAAAGAGAGAGAGAGAGAGAGAGAGAGAGAGAGAGAGAGAGAGAGAGAGAGAGAGAGAGTATTTGACCTGATATGAATTACTTACCAGTCAAGGTCACTTAACACATACAAAAACACTTTATTATTCCAAATGCCCAATATGAAAATGAGACGATCTCGCCTCATGATGTTAGCAACATTATCATGAAAACTATAATTGGTAACACATCTGAAATCATCCATCAACCTCTACTTGAAAATTAGGTTTAGAAGAATAAAATCCCTGATTCAATTATATTAGTCAGTAATATTATCAAAGTTTACGGCTTATGTAATTGAGTGTTGCGTAATACCTGGTGAAATTGCCTCTCCTTTTGGTTAATGGCTCTTTGCTGATATAAATAAATATCCAAGTCCCAACAACGTTCATATAAGGCACTTCAGAGGGTGGGAAAAATATGACGAGAGAGAGAGACAAGGCCTTTTGTTGTTTAATGAATACGAATGAATTATTGCACGATTCAAACTTTGATAGACAAATACGAGTCTTGTGTGAAGTGCTTTTGTGGCTATATGGACAGAGGCGCT
>NC_090759.1:76546180-76553100 GCF_036898095.1 Palaemon carinicauda
ATGGAGTACCGATAACCAAGAGAGTTTGTACAGTTGGGACACAAATTCCTGACACACTTTGTTCTGAGGATATGCACCTTGTCAAACCATTACTGCACGGCGAGTAACCAAATATATAGCGTAAGGGAGGGTTGGCCGAGGTGGTGGGCGGGCTCAAAACAAGAACTCTACATGCAGTAAAGAGTAAGGTGGTGCCAGGAATTCCTGTTTCCAACTGTACATATTTTGCAGCCCCGGATTAAAGAGGTGAAAAGGGTCAGAATTACGTCCTGGCCCCGTATAACACCAAACATTTACTGAAACTTACAACACACTTAGGGGTCTAATATGAGATGATGGGTTATATGAGCCCATAATGTCAAATGGGTAAATAACAATAGGATATAAAGAGAAATATGTACTCATGAAACACCTCTCTCTGGTGAATTGCACCCTGTCACACCATTACTGCGTGGCAAGTCACCAAACAGAAGGCAGAAGTGGTAGTCGGAGTACAGTAACTCGCAGCGCAGTAAAGGTATGTGACAGGATACACTTCCTTAGAACGAGATGTGCCAAAAATTCCTTTGTCCAACTGTACATATGCTTTGATAAACGTAGTTAAAAACTGTGAATGAATGATTGTAGCAATGTCCAATTAATGCATGAGGCATGGAAAGAGAGACATGAATATAAAGTACAATAAATGTATCATAAATGGTCCAGTGTATGAATAGGCTCACGACACATTTGCAAAAAAAAAAAAAAAAAAAAAAAAAGAAGAAGAAGAAGAAGAAGAAGAAGAAATAATAGATACGTTACCGGGGAAAAATCTTTGCAGAGGGAACCTAGAGCCATCACTGTTCATGGTGCGCGCGCAACTTGGTTGTTTAGGTAAGATCATATGGTTGCTTTTAAGGGCATTACACTGAGGCCTTTGCAATGCAACTCGGGCAAAATCTATGGGGTATTCAATAAACTAAGGTGAGTTAAGACAACGAAAGGTTGGAGACACCATAATTGTTCTCTTGCTTGAGGGTACACTCGGGCACACTGTTCTATCTTATTTCTCTTCCCCTTGTTTTGTTAGTTATATTGTTTATAATGGAGATATTTATTTAATGTTGTTACTGTTCTTAAAATGTTTTATTTTTCCTTGTTTCCTTTCCTCGCTAGGCTATTTTCCCTGTTGGAGCCCCTTGGCATAGCATCCTGCTTTCCAACTAGGGTTGTAGCTTAACAAATAATAATAACAATAATATAATAATAATAATAAGTGTATGAAAAAACAAGATGATATAACTGAACTAGTGACCAGTAGAAACACGCAGTTCTTTAATGCCTACGGGAGAGCAAATATAAAAACAAAGGGATCTTTCCCTTTTACAATATTGCCGCGGAATAAGTCTACGGTCTTTGGACCCGCGCTTTCACCTTCTTCAAATATGCTAATCTCTTATGTGTTTATATTACCATCCAAAGCACTAGACTAGACTAGTTATCGATATGCATTAAGCTGTTGCCATGAGATGATATATGAATTTCTTATGTATGTACTTAAGATAAGGTTACTGCAGTACATTTTTTTTTTAAATTACCCCCAAGCACATCTTTCTTTCTCTCTCCCTCTCTTTTTCTATATTCCTAATTTCTCAATTTTCATTTATCAAAGAATCAAAACTCATAAGCAAAATGAATCCCAAAGATATCCTCCAAAATCCTTCATTTCCACTTGTACTGGAATATTCCCCTTTCTTGCTTCCACTCCATTTCCATCTAATGATATTAATTTTCGAAGAGTAAAAAAAGACAAGGCTTTCGTGCCGGGCACATCCAATCCACCTTCGGTAACGAAGACACACAGAGAGAGAGAGAGAGAGAGAGAGAGAGAGAGAGAGAAAGATGGGTAGGATTGGAGAAAGGAGACGGAGGGAGAGGTTAAGAGGTAAGAAGAGAGGAGAGTTGTGGACATGAAAATGATGGATCAGAGAGAGAGAGAGAGAGAGAGATGAGAGAGAGAGAGAGAGAGATGGGTAGGATTGGAGAAAGGAGACGAGGGAGAGGTTAAGAGGTAAGAAGAGAGGAGAGTTGTGGACATGAAAATGATGGATCAGAGAGAGAGAGAGAGAGAGAGAGAGAGAGAGAGAGAGATGGGTAGGATTGGAGAAAGGAGACAGAGGAAGAGGTTAAGAGCTAAGAAGAGAGGGAGAGTTGTGGACAGGGAAATGATGGATCAGGGAGAGAGGGAGAGAGAGAGAGAGAGAGAGAGAGAGAGAGAGAGAGAGAGAGAGAGTGTCCTACTGGAACGCTGCACCACCACCCCACTACACCACCCCGCATATGAACCCACTGCATTGATATCCACTAATTAAATCGCGCTATTACCACTGGAAATTGGAAAATTGGACTTTCGGAGACTCCGAGAAACCTTTTCTAAGGCCCCCAACTGGAGTCTCGCATAATAATCGCTTAATCGTAGCAAAGGTCCGACGAGGCTAGATTCTTCAAAGGCTCCGGGGCCACTCGCTCGACTTCCAATAAAGCTAGCGAGTTGTGCTAATTTCCAATAAAGCTAGCGGATTGTGCTAATTTTCAATAAGCTAGCGAAGTGTGCTAACTTGGTCATATAATTTCTGTCTGGCCGAGGCTAAAGACAGAAGGATTTCATCATTCCCGCCTCTCCAATATTCGCCATCAAACGACCGATAATCAAAGCCTCCATTGAAGTAGAGATTTAAATATTACTTCGTTGCCGATATTAATATTTGTAATATATGAACATGAGCGATGCAGATAGGCAGCAGCAAGGCACGCCAGGGGAGAGAGAGAGAGAGAGAGAGAGAGAGAGAGAGAGAGAGAGAGCTAATCAACTTCCATTTTCAAGATGGTTTCGTTTTTCAACTCATATTTTTATGTAAAATTCAGAATAGTTTTGTCCTAAAAAATTGGCTTGCCATGCACGCCAGGAGAGAGAGAGAGAGAGAGAGAGAGAGAGAGAGAGAGCTAATCAACTCCATTTTCAAGATGGTTTCATTTTTCAACATCATATTTTTTTTATGTAAAATTCAGAATAGTTTGTCCTAAAAAAATTAGCTGCCAGGCACGCGAGAGAGAGAGAGAGAGAGAGAGAGAGAGAGAGAGAGAGAGAGCTAATCAACTTCCATTTTCAAGATGGTTTCTTTATTCAACATCATATTTTTTTAATGTAAAATTCAGAATAGTTTGTCCCTAAAAATTGGCTGCCAGGCACGCCGGGAGAGAGGAGAGAGAGAGAGAGAGAGAGAGAGAGAGAGAGAGAGCTAATCAACTTCCATTTTCAAGACGGTTTCTTATTCAACATCATATTTTTTATGTAAAATTCAGAATAGTTTGTCCTAAAAAAAATGGCTGCCAGGCACGCCGAGAGAGAGAGAGAGAGAGAGAGAGAGAGAGAGAGCTAATCAACTTCCATTTTCAAGATGGTTCTTTATTCAACATCATATTTTTTTTTATGTAAAATTCAAAATAGTTTGACCTTAAAAATTCTTCTGGCTGCCAATTGACCACTAGTTAAATCCATTTTAAGATGCTTTTAGGTATACATGTTCATAGGGATACAAAAAATTCTGTCTTATTGCAAACTGAAATTAAAACGAATCAGCCATTAAAAATCTGGAAAAACAGAAAAAAGAAAAAAAGGAAAAAAAAATTAATACGGCCCGACAAACTAAAATCCAAATTAGAACCCAAATAAAAGAGTGTAAATCATGTAACTAAGATCATGGTTTATTTACGATGAATGAATTTTATTATTATTATTATTATCATTATTATTATTATTATTATTATTACTATTATTATTATTATTATTAGTTCTTGCTAATCTACAACCCCTAGTTGGAAAAGCAGGATGCTCTAAGTCCCCCCAACAGGAAAAATAGCCCAGTGAGGAAAGGAAACAAGTAACAACATTAAAATTTCCTATATATACTATAAAAACTGTAACAAAACAAGAGGAAGAGAATTAAGATGGAATACTGTGCCCGAGTGTACCCTCAAGCAAGAGAAATTTAGCCTAGCCTTTGACTGTATAGTGCGACTGCAAAGCAGTAGTTTCCATAGTTAGTGGCAGTAGGACTAACCCTCTGCGAGACTAGAAGACAGGAGCTGTCCTTTTAGTCGATTCTTTTGACATACAGGGCATTCGATGGTAGTATTCTTAACCTCCTACCAGAAGGTGATATCAAAAGTGAAATTGCAGTGAGATCAGAACCGTTGCAAACACTCATTCCAACTACAATTTTTACAGCCTTTGTTCACTTAAAAAGGGTTAAAATGTCTGGTTTCAGTTCCAGTATAAGAAGAGGCCTTAACCAGAACGTCAGTCAGACAAGCCAACCCTTCAGAGTGGTGCCAAACCACTGTAAACAGATCAAAACTCAAGGTCCCAGATGGGGATCGATCTGGCGAACTGTGAATGCATGGCGAACCCGTTACCAATGTACTTGGGTTGTAGCTTGGCAAAAAAAAAAAATAATTTAAATGGATGTCTTAGAATAATTATAGGTCCACTCCCTCACTTCAAAACTCGACATACTACGAGGGCACCGTCTGCTGCTTACTAAGATACTAGTGTATGCAACCCGTCAAAAATGACGGCTAATTATTCAGATGTGTATGCACACAGATTCAACCCTTCTCACTCCCCCCCTCCCGCCCCCGTTTCCTAAATACTAAAAAGCAGTTTGGGCAACTTGTGAGAGACTATTTTCCGAGTGGTTGTCGTTCAGCATGACAGGAATGTAAATAAATAATAATAATATATATATATATTATATATATATGTATATATACACATACATATGTACATATATATTAACACATACAGTACATATGTATATCTATCTATCTATCTATCTATCTATATATATATATATATATGTATATATATATTATATATATATATTGTATATATATATATATATTTATATCAAGCCACTTACTATTTATTATATAGGGGAGATTGGCCACTGCTCCGGAAAGCTGTTTGCCAATAAAGTATCTTTGACCGCTGGTAAGTCCGATCGTGAACTCTTAACCTGACCTTAACACATCCTTCTTGACCTGCCCTTCATAATCCGTGCCTGATTCAGTTCAAGAGAAGCATTATGAAGGATAAAGACATTGGACAGTCTTGCTCAAACAAGCTTTACCAGTTTCTTCTTAAAAATAAACCCACTTTTTATAATCACAAGTAGAATAAAGATTTGTGAAAGGGAATAAACGGCTGAAGATCATTTTCAGATTTTCGCTATGTTCATAAAGAACTATAAAAGATTATAAAACAAGCTTGTTTACTTCTCTCTACATTTAATAAAAGAAAATAAACAACATTAAGGACATCTAAAAACATGCAAATTGGTGCAAATGAAAACTGGTTATGATTACGATATCACTTAATTTGAGTGAACTTATTGACTGATTTAATACGCTGTATGGACTGGCGTCGCATCAACTATGGTCATGGAGTATTGGTAAATTTTCGCTTGGGTTGCAGGGCAGACTTTGGAAAATAAAAACGATACCGCGAGGTTCGAAAAAAGCATATTTGATCTAATCCGGTACCACAGACCTTTCTTATTTTGAACAGTCTTTTAGAAGCAACTCGTGGCAAAACCGTTTGTAGCAATAACTAATTCGTGAATACTGGATTACTGTTCGGGTTATTGTTATCATAAGGTAACTTGGCCACAACGAGGCGTTACAGAACGTAACTGTTATGATAAAAACCTGACATTTAGTAAATATGAAAAGTACTGTATTATCAAACCCTGTGACATGATTCACCATGGATTTTGAATATTTATTATTCTTTATTATTTCGCAACAAAATCCACATTATATTTACCATAGTAATTAATTCATTTGCAACGATAAAGTAAAAATTAAATATAAGTTATATTCACCAGCTTCTGAGTGTTAAAAATTACTACGTATTCCATTCATTCAGAAGTATAGTACTGTATTATCAAAGCCTATGACCTGACTCACCATGAATTTTGAATATTTATGTTTTTTTTTATTATTTGCTATAAAATAGGCATTATATGTAACACCATGGTTATTAAATAATTAATTTGCAGCGATAAAATAAAAATTAACCTGAAGTTATTCCAACAGCTTATGAGAGTTAAAATTACCATGTAAATCATTCATTCAGGTTTTGCAATAAACAAGAGGAATTATTATCTTGATTAAATAAGTATGAATAAAACATCACTTAGTAGTTAAGAACTTAATAATAAAACTGTCATACGGCAAAGAAAAAATAATATTATTACTGACTACATGAACACATAATTTCTATTTATTGATGATATTTATGAAAGAATGGTTCTATATTGCCTGTGCTCATACAATGAGAGAGAGAGAGAGAGAGAGAGAGAGAGAGAGAGAGAGGAAAGATGCACTTATATATATATATATATATATATATATAGGTGCTATTATAGTATGCTATCTACCGCCGATTTTGCTATCTACCACCCCTTTCTGACTACAGTATGATACCTACCATAAGTCCCAAAGGATACGGTCTACTTGCTAATCCGCCTCTAATAAGGAGGATCACTACCCATTTAGATCATTACTGTTGGAAAGTTCTGAGAAAAGGCGACGATGTATTTCTTGCTTTCTTGAATGATGTAAGATATGTTTACAAGCAGTAGTAGAATAAATTTCTGAATGAAAATTTTTCATAGATTATTTTCTTTCAGTTTTGTAATATTTGGGTTTTTCATTTGAATAACTTGTAACATTGTTGTATGATGAGCCTTGAATAATTTGTAATAAAAGTTTCCATACAAACTGCTTATAATTATGCACCCATGTTGTCCTGCAATGGATATTATTAAACTATCATTAAAGTCCAATGAGGATAACATACTGGAGGTAAGTAATCT
>NC_090759.1:76553600-76571100 GCF_036898095.1 Palaemon carinicauda
AAATTAATACGGCCCGACAAACTAAAATCCAAAATTTAGAACCCAAATAAAAGAGTGTAAATCATGTAACTAAGATTCATGGTTTATTTACGATGAATGAATTTTATTATTATTATTATTATCATTATTATTATTATTATTATTATTACTATTATTATTATTATTATTAGTTCTTGCTAATCTACAACCCTAGTTGGAAAAGCAGGATGCTCTAAGTCCCCCCAACAGGAAAAATAGCCCAGTGAGGAAAGGAAACAAGTAACAACATTAAAATTTCCTATATAAACTATAAAAACTGTAACAAAACAAGAGGAAGAGAATTAAGATGGAATACTGTGCCCGAGTGTACCCTCAAGCAAGAGAAATTTAGCCTAGCCTTTGACTGTATAGTGCGACTGCAAAGCAGTAGTTTCCATAGTTAGTGGCAGTAGGACTAACCCTCTGCGAGACTAGAAGACAGGAGCTGTCCTTTTAGTCGATTCTTTTGACATACAGGGCATTCGATGGTAGTATTCTTAACCTCCTACCAGAGGTGATATCAAAAGTGAAAATTGCAGTGAGATCAGAACCGTTGCAAACACTCATTCCAACTACAATTTTTACAGCCTTGTTCACTTAAAAAGGTTAAAATGTCTGGTTTCAGTTCCAGTATAAGAAGAGGCCTTAACCAGAACGTCAGTCAGACAAGCCCAACCCTTCAGAGTGGTGCCAAACCACTGTAAACAGATCAAACTCAAGGTCCCAGATGGGGATCGATCTGGCGAACTGTGAATGCATGGCGAACCCGTTACCAATGTACTTGGGTTGTAGCTTGGCAAAAAAAAAAATAATTTAAATGGATGGCTTAGAATAATTATAGGTCCACTCCCTCACTTCAAAACTCGACATACTACGAGGGCACCGTCTGCTGCTTACTAAGATACTAGTGTATGCAACCCGTCAAAAATGACGGCTAATTATTCAGATGTGTATGCACACAGATTCAACCCTTCTCACTCCCCCCCTCCCGCCCCCGTTTCCTAAATACTAAAAAGCAGTTTGGGCAACTTGTGAGAGACTATTTTCCGAGTGGTTGTCGTTCAGCATGACAGGAATGTAAATAAATAAATAAATTATATATATATATATATATATATATGTATATATACACATACATATGTACATATATATATACACATACAGTACATATGTATATCTATCTATCTATCTATCTATCTATATATATATATATATGTATATATATATATATATATATATGTATATATATATATATATTTATATCAAGCCACTTACTATTTATTATATAGGGGAGATTGGCCACTGCTCCGGAAAGCTGTTTGCCAATAAAGTATCTTTGACCGCTGGTAAGTCCGATCGTGAACTCTTAACCTGACCTTAACACATCCTTCTTGACCTGCCCTTCATAATCCGTGCCTGATTCAGTTCAAGGAGAAGCATTATGAAGGATAAAGACATTGGACAGTCTTGCTCAAACAAGCTTTACCAGTTTCCTTCTTAAAAATAAACCCACTTTTTATAATCACAAGTAGAATAAAGATTTGTGAAAGGGAATAAACGGCTGAAGATCATTTTCAGATTTTCGCTATGTTCATAAAGAACTATAAAAGATTATAAAACAAAGCTTGTTTACTTCTCTCTACATTTAATAAAAGAAAATAAACAACATTAAGGACATCTAAAAACATGCAAATTGGTGCAAATGAAAACTGGTTATGATTACGATATCACTTAATTTGAGTGAACTTATTGACTGATTTAATACGCTGTATGGACTGGCGTCGCATCAACTATGGTCATGGAGTATTGGTAAATTTTCGCTTGGGTTGCAGGGCAGACTTTGGAAAATAAAAACGATACCGCGAGGTTCGAAAAAAGCATATTTTGATCTAATCCGGTACCACAGACCTTTCTTATTTTGAACAGTCTTTTAGAAGCAACTCGTGGCAAAACCGTTTGTAGCAATAACTAATTCGTGAATACTGGATTACTGTTCGGGTTATTGTTATCATAAGGTAACTTGGCCACAACGAGGCGTTACAGAACGTAACTGTTATGATAAAAACCTGACATTTAGTAAATATGAAAAGTACTGTATTATCAAACCCTGTGACATGATTCACCATGGATTTTGAATATTTATTATTCTTTATTATTCGCAACAAAATCCACATTATATTTACCATAGTAATTAATTCATTTGCAACGATAAAGTAAAAATTAAATATAAGTTATTTCACCAGCTTCTGAGTGTTAAAAATTACTACGTATTCCATTCATTCAGAAGTATAGTACTGTATTATCAAAGCCTATGACCTGACTCACCATGAATTTTGAATATTTATGTTTTTTTTTATTATTTGCTATAAAATAGGCATTATATGTAACACCATGGTTATTAAATAATTTAATTTGCAGCGATAAAATAAAAATTAACCTGAAGTTATTCCAACAGCTTATGAGAGTTAAAATTACCATGTAAATCATTCATTCAGGTTTTGCAATAAACAAGAGGAATTATTATCTTGATTAAATAAGTATGAATAAAACATCACTTAGTAGTTAAGAACTTAATAATAAAACTGTCATACGGCAAAGAAAAAATAATATTATTACTGACTACATGAACACATAATTTCTATTTATTGATGATATTTATGAAAGAATGGTTCTATATTGCCTGTGCTCATACAATGAGAGAGAGAGAGAGAGAGAGAGAGAGAGAGAGAGAGAGAGAGAGAGAGAGAGAGAGAGAGAGAGAAAGATGCACTTATATATATATATATATATATATATATATATATATATATATATATATATATATATATATATATATATATATATATATATATATATAGGTGCTATTATAGTATGCTATCTACCGCCGATTTTGCTATCTACCACCCCTTTCTGACTACAGTATGATACCTACCATAAGTCCCTAAGGATACGGTCTACTTGCTAATCCGCCTCTAATAAGGAGGATCACTACCCATTTAGATCATTACTGTTGGAAAGTTCTGAGAAAAGGCGACGATGTATTTCTTGCTTTCTTGAATGATGTAAGATATGTTTACAAGCAGTAGTAGAATAAATTTCTGAATGAAATTTTTCATAGATTATTTTCTTTCAGTTTTGTAATATTTGGTTTTTCATTTGAATAACTTGTAACATTGTTGTATGATGAGCCTTGAATAATTTGTAATAAAAGTTTCCATACAAACTGCTTATAATTATGCACCCATGTTGTCCTGCCAATGGATATTATTAAACTATCATTAAAGTCCAATGAGGATAACATACTGGTGGTAAGTAATCTGTTTGATAATCCTCATCAAACAGGAGGATTAACATTGACGGTAGATAACATACTTTGTGGTAGATACCATACTATAGTAGAAATTCGACGGTAGATAGCATACTATAATAGCACCTATATATATATCTAAAAAAATTAAAAACTGAATATATAGAAAAAATTCTAATGAAGCTCTGCTCAAAATAGTCGTGAGCCAAAGGTCAAAATATTTTCACCGAATGTTTGACATAAGTTCCATTATGCAGTCAGAGATAGAGAGAGAGAGAGAGAGAGAGAGAGAGAGAGAGAGAGAGAGGAGAGAGAGAGAGAGAAAAGAACTAATTTATATGTGTAAGAAATAAAAACTGTGAATAAATAGGATTTTTAATATTTATTGTGGGTTTGCCCAAACTGGTAGGGAGCAAAAACTCAAAATATTTTTTACAGAATGTTTGTCATATAACCTCCATTATGTAGTCATGCAGAGAGAGAGAGAGAGAGAGAGAGAGAGAGAGAGAGAGAGAGAGAGAGAGAGAGAGAGAGAGAGAGAGAGAGATCACTACCATGTTGCGCATCGAATGAACAGACATTAAATAAAACCAAAAACAAAATAGGATGATATATAAAGGAAAAAACCACAGGAATATAGAAAAGCGTAAAATAGAACACAAATCTAAGATATTGCGATTTTTGTTTTTGTTTTATAAAGCAAAGACACTGTTTCTATTTGTCTTCCTCTTATTTTGTTAAAGTTTTTATAGTTTATATATGAAATATTTATTCTAATGTTGCTACTGTTCTTAAAATATTTTATTTCAATTCTCTTATTTCCGGGTTTCCTTTCCTCACTAGGATTGTAGCTTGGCAAATAATAATAATAATAATAATAATAATAATAATATAATAATAATAATAATAATAATAATAATGATATTACTAATAATAATAATAATAATTATAATAAAAATGATATCAATAATCATAATAATAATAATAATACTAATAATAATAATAACAACAATAATAATAATAATAATAATAATAATAATAATAATAATAATAATAATAATAATAACTAGATTTGATGCTCTTCTCTAGCCTAACCGTAAATAAAAACATATAATAAGAAGCAGTGGAAGAAACATGGCATTTTACCGTCTTTTGAAAATAGATTATAAAGATTTATGAAAAGGAAGGAAGATAAATCTGAGCACGCAAAGAAAATTAAAGTACTTGTTGCAATACATGCAAAGATATTTAAAAGAACGTTTACTTACTAAGATTGCAATAGAGGAATGCGGTTCCTGAACATCACCGATAAAGATTTGCAATATGGGAAAGATCGTCTTTACAGTAGATGTATTCTGATAAAATCTTTATCTCAGAATACGAAATAAAGATTAAGTTAGGATGTGACGGAAAAATTAAGTTAAGATCAGGAGGGGAAAAAAGTTCATTTCGTGAAAAAATAAGGTTAATACGATGAGAAAAAAAAATATATATATATATATATATATATATATATATATATATATATATATATATATATACAAATATATATATATATATATATAAATATATATATATATATATATGTATTTACATATATATATATGTGTGTGTATATATACATATTTATACATTTATATACACACACACATATATATATATATATATATATATATATATATATGATGTGAGAAAAAAAGTTGACATCATGAAATAATGATATTATAGTGAGGAAACATATCTAATACGATGAGAAGATAAATCTCATATTAAGAGATAAAATAATATAAATGAGCCCATCAAAAAAAAAATAATTAAATATGAAAAATAAATAATACGGTTAATTTCACCCAAAAACAAATGGTGAATACCACGGAAAAAAAAAATAAGCTAGTTCCACCCATAACATTATAAACATCGAAAAAAACAACAATAAAGTTGATACCACACAAACGAAAAATAAATATCATTAGACAACTAAATAAGAAAATAATGCAAAGAAAAGACACAAAGTCTTAAATATGATAATATATCTAAAAACACTACAGGAGGAAAACAAAATATGGTATTGAAGTCGTTGGCCTACACTCTAAAAATAGAAATAAAATATTTTACTCATAAATGTAGAAACAAAACGTTACGGAAAAGGGAAATACTTGTATTATTATTATTATTATTATTATTATTACTTGCTAAGCTACAACCCTATTTGGAATAGCAGAATGTTATAAGCCCGAGGACTCCAATAGGGAAAATAGCCCAGTGAGGAAAGGAAATAAGGAAAATACAAGAAAATTAATTAATAATTAATATAAAATATTTTAAGAACAGTAACAACATTAAAATAAATATTTCCTATATAAACTATGAAAGCTTTGAAAAAAAAAACAAGAGGAAGAGAAATAAGATAGAATATTGTGCCTGAGTGTACCCTCAAGCAAGAAAACTCTAAACCAAGACAGTGGAAGGCCATGGCACAGAGGGTATGGCACTACCAAAGACTAGAAAACAATGGTTTGATTTTGGAGTGTTCTTCTCCTAGAAGAGCTGCTTACCATAGCTAAAGGGTCTCTTCTACCCTTACCAAGAGGAAAGTAGGTTACGAAAACTCACCCCTTCCCCCCCAAAAAAAAGTATCATAAGAACGCATTGAAAATCCAATCAATAATGATTATCTTCTGAACTTATTACTGACCCGCAATTACTTAAATATATTAAAAGTATAATGATGAATACGTTTAATGTACACTTGAAAATTTGCATTAAAAAAAAAAAACGGTAAATGTCTGGCAACATTTAATCCAGGATTTTTACCGTTTGAAAAACGGATATATTGACGTAAAAGAGTCACATTATGGTCACCAACCCGTAAAAAAATACTAACAATGTAAGGTAAAATGACGGTCGCCTGTATTTTACTGAAATACGGTTGAGAACAATATTTTTTTACGGAGAATTTCCGATTAAAAATGTATTCACGGGTCGATATATTTTTTATTTGAAAACCTATTTAGAGAAATAGTAAAAATGCAACTATAAATACAGTATGTGAAATAAAAAAAAAATATTCATGTAAATATACTATGATGTATATAAGTTATAACATGTAAGATCGTAAATGTATATGTCCTAATAAAAGATAAAAAAATGATTACCCTAAGGCAAAAAAAAAAGAAAAAAAAATCACAATTATGTATGGATATGTATATGCATGGATTTATATTTGTCACTTGAATGTATAGATATTTGTATAGATATATGACTATCATTTGCTATTATCTAATCACTGGAGCCTCAATGGACAGTCTGCGCCGTATAGAAGATTCTAGAAACGATAAGGGGGGGGGGGGGGGAGATGATGATAAGAGAACTGGTGTGGAGTGTGGCAGTTTGAAATATTATAATGACACAATTAGGATGGAAATCAAAAAATAAAAATAAAACGTGAAAACTCGATAAAAACTAATTAAAATGTAGAGCATATCCCCTGTAGAATAAAGAGAAAGAGCTGCGATATATATATATATATATATATATATATATATATATATATATATATATATATATATATATATATATATACATATATATATTATTTATATATATACATATATATATATTATTTATTTGTATATATATATATGTATATATATATATATATATATATATATATATATATGTATATATATATATATATATATATATATATATATATATATATTATTTACATATATACATATATATATTATTTATATGTGTACATATATATACATATATATATACATATATATATTATTTATATGTGTATATATATATACATACATATATATATATATATATATATATATATATATATATATATAGTTATAAAAAAGCATATATATTTTTTCGGTCACACTCAGCTCTCCCCATCCCTAGGCTACGGGGAGAAGGAGCAATCATACCCTGGTGGGGTGGTGCGTGTGCGTGTATATTTATCTAAATATTTAGCCGTCATTTTTGACGGGTCGCGTACACTGGTTAAACACATCAAGTCAAAACGGAATGCTAGTGCAGATCGAATAAACGATTCTTTCATAGAGTATCTAATAATAAATTAAATTTTCACTTAACTGGGACAAGGATGATGGCCACTGCCGTATACGAAAAAGGAAATGTAAAGCCCGTATAATTCTCTCATTTAGATAGGAGAAAGCCTTATAGTGGTAGATTATTTTAATGTCCTTTTTTTTTAAGATTTAAATGTTACACTTCTTAAGATATTCTATTTTTCCTCGTTTTCTTTCCTCACTGGGCTATTTTTCCTGTTGGGGCCCCTGGGCTTATAGCATCCTGTTTTTCCAACTGGGGTTGTAGCTTAGCAAGTAATAATAATAATAATAATAATAATAATAATAATAATAATAATAATAATAATAAATACGGTATTGCACGAAACGTATGAAATGTTTTTTTTTTTTTTTTTTTTTTTTTTACTCACAAGCTATATTACTGTATAACATCAATAAGATACATGATATTTTTCTTGAAATAATGAATTTCTTATATTAATAATTTCCTTCATTTAAATTAATTTTTTACTTATTGCAAAGAATTTTCATTTATTAACCCAACGCTCAACCCTTCTATTTATGTCGGGATTGGAACCGGCAAAAGTCAGTGAATCCTTAATAAATTTTTGAACGACCTAAATATATTGTTTAACTCTTCATACGAGATAAATTTATTCTTTAGAATTATCAAAAAGGGAAAGCCAGAGAGGAGGGAAAGAGGGGGGGGGGGGGAGGAGGAGGAGGAAGAAGGGAGAGATTTTCGAAGAAATAATCCAATGCTATCGTTACCTACAGAAATTTTGCTATTGACCTAAGAAAACAGTGTTGGAACAATTACAATACTTCATTTACCGGATGAGACATGAAATTATCATAATAAGAGCACGTGGTAAATAACTTGCAGGGAAATAATAATAACAATAATAGTATGAACCTTCTTGTTCCTTCTTATGAGATGTTGTCTTTACATCATACGGCAATTTGACAACTTATTCCCAAGCGCGCGCGCGCACACACACACACACACACACACACAGACACACACACACACAAACACAAAAAACGCCAAAATCAGGTTAATAAACAAAAGTAAATCCTAATGCTGCCATATATAAAAAAACGTTAATAAATTTTTCCGCAAGTATGTAGTGCCTCCCAGCCCACTTGTAAAGTGATCAGCCTCTTTCAGCAACGAGAAAACCCAGGATAGCAAAAGGGTAATAGCTAAATTTTAGGGCATCGCCTCTATAGCTGCTTTCGGGATAGATTTGGACTCGCTTTCCGCTCGCCAAGAGAGTTCCTAACTGCGTCTTCTCACGTTTAAATTGTTCATAACCACGTCTTTCAATTTGCATTTTTTCTTCCGTCCGACCAGGACTGCGGCCGCCTACGGTGTTCCTAACTGCGTCTTTGGGTTCGGAATCGTTTTCCGCCCGCTTCAGATGTTCTTAACTGCGTTTTTCGATTTTAATTTCATATTCGACATGCCTAAGGTGTTTTTATTTACATCTTTCGATTTAAAAGCACTATCCACCCACCTAAGGTATTTTTAATTGTCTCTTTCGATTGAAATTGTCTTCCGCCCGGCCGAGGTGTTCTTAACCGCGTCTTTCGATTTTAATTTCGTATTCCGGCAACCCAATGTATTCTTATTTGCGTCTTTCGATATGAAACCACTTTCCACCCACTTAAGGCGTTCTTACTTGCGTCTTTCGATTTGAAAGCACTTTTCACCCACCTTATGTGTTCTTAACTCTTTTTCGATTGAAATTGTCTTCTGTTCGCCTTAGATGTTTTTAGCTACGTTTTTTCCTTACGAGTTCAATCCATAATACTCATGTTATCGGCAATAGGAGGAAATCATATTTTTTTTTTCCCCGAGACTTTATAATCCACTGCACTATATAATCTTGTATAGGAGCAATATTATTATTATTATTACTTGCTAAGCTACAACCCTAGAAGGAAAAGCAGGATGCAAAAACCTTGTTGCTGCTCCATCTAGCAAAATAGCCCAGTGAGGAAAGGAAAAAAGAAAAATAAAATATTTTAAGAACAGTACCAACATTAAAATAAATATTTTCTATATAAACTATAAAAGACTTTAACAAAATAAGCGGAAGAGAAATTAGATAGAACAATGTGCCCGAGTGTACCCTCAAGCAAGAGAACTCTAACCCAAGACAGTGGAAAACATGGTACAGAGGCTATGGCACTACCCAAGACTAGAGAACAGTGGTTAGAATTTGGAGTGTCCTTCTCCTAGACGTGCTGATTACTGTAATCGATTTCCAGTGTGACATGTATCTTGCAGCTTCAGATGAAGATAACAGCAATGTTTCGTGGATTACTTCATCCAGATGCACCCAGATGTGAAGAAAATTTAACAATGATATTTCCTTTGAGTAAACCTAATTTAAATATAACAGGTGGATATTCTACTCTACTTTAGGCATATTGAAGAAATACATACATACATACATACATATACCAAGGCACTTCCCCCAATTTGGGGGGGGGGGTGGTAGCTGACATCAACAAATGAAACAAAACAAAAAGGGGACCTGTACTCTCTACGTTCCTCCCAGCCTGACAAGGGACTCAACCGAGTTCAGCTGGTACTGCTAGGGTGCCACAGCCCACCCTACCCCGCTAAAGAAATGAAAATAATAAAATAGACATTGTCTAAATTTTTGATCTTTGTTTTACTTGATTGGCCAGTCAAAGAACACAATTTCTTTCTAGCGGTAGTATTTCAATTACCAATAAAGAGGTTTCCCCAAAAACGACCCTAAATTCTTCCAGAAGCTAATAATAATGATGGTGATGATATTAATAATAAAAATCATCATCATCTCCTCCTACGCCTATTGACGCAAAGGGCCTCGGTTAGATTTCGCCAGTCCTCTCTATCTTGAGCTTTTAAATCAGTACTTCTCCATTCATCATCTCTTACTTCGCACTTCATAGTCCTCAACCATGTAGGACTGGGTCTTCCAACTCTTCTAGTAATAAAAGTAATGGAAAACATGATAAAAATCACCAACAAATATAAAAGAAAAAGTTATGAATTAGATTTCATTCACTATTTTTGCCGTAAGCCACAGGCGATTGATTTAAACTAATATTGAAACTTTCAAAAACCATTAGAAAGCTAGTTCTGGCGGTAATGGGGATCAATGAGGCACGCATACCAACTGAGTGGGTGTGAAAAAGTATTTAATCTACGACGAATAATTTCTGTATTTGCTTTTGGGAATGTGGACCGGTTGCACGGGTGAATGCGAGGGGGAGGGCATTGGTGGCTTAAGCCATATCCACACGATCGTGCATACCCGACGGGCAAACAGTGATACCAGACCACAATAGTTAGTAAGAATGAAGGTTAATGACGTCTGAAGCGGGAAAACCACAGACAGGGATCTGGCATCATAGTGTGTTGCCAGATCCCTGCCTTTAGTTTTCTCGCTTCTGACGTCATCAACCCTCATTTTCGCGAACTATTGTGGTCTGGTATCACTGTTTGCCCGTCGGATATGCTCGATCGTGTGGACAGGGCTTTAAAGGTACTGGAGAGCAGAACAGAAAATATAGTAAAATAGTATAAGGTAGACCTACTTGTATTCTTAAGAAAATTAAATATTACCATCACACACACACACACACACACACACACACATATATATATATATATATATACAGGTCATCTGTTTTACTTTCCAATCAGAATCCTACCTTATACCTTCCCTTGTATATAGAAAGGAACACTATACTACCATAAATTCATAAGTTACCTCCATTAACTTTACCTTATTACAACAGAACAATTATTCCTCCCATACATTCCTTTGGGACTTTTCCCTCATCCAAGCCTACCTTACAAATCCTGGTCAGCTACCCAACGACATTAAAACCACTGTATTGCTTTAACTCCACTTAATTCTCAGAAACTTTTGGTGTCTCATTTTTAACCCCTTGTTAGCCTTTTTTAAATCCCAAAATCCCTTTCACAATCATTCTCAGCTTTTTACTAAAATTTCCACCACATTCAATGGAACTTTTATGGCTGACAGCCTCTATCCACTGGAATCTTTTATCTTACTGACATAAGTCTTTATATAGCTATATATTAATTATGTTTTAATATCTTTAATGTTTTTTTTTAATATTTTACTTTTTCATTACTTCTTATATCTTTTATTTATGTCCTTGGTTCCTTTCCTCCCTGGGCTATTTTTCCCTGTTTGATCCCTTGGGCTTATAGCATCTTTTTTTTCCAACTAGGGTTGTAGCTTAGCCAATAATAATAATAATATTAATAATAATAATGCTATTAAAAATAATAATAATAATAATAATAATAATAATAATAATAATAATAATATCGGTCCATCAACTCTTCAATCTGTACTTAGCTATAAAAACAAATTTTTCCTTAATTCCTATCCACCTACTCTTTGCTTCCGTTACTGGGCACTATTTTTCTTTTACACTTTAATCTTGAGTACCTATCCATCAGCTTATATTATTATTATTATTATTATTATTATTATTATTATTATTATTATTATTATTATTACTTGCTAAGCTACAACCCTAGTTGGAAAAGCAGAATGTTATAAGCCAGAGGGCTCCAACAAGGATAATAGCCCAGTGAGGAAAGGAGATAAGGAAACTACAAGAAAAGTAATTAACAATATGAAATAAAACATATTCCTATATCTACTCTTTTATTCTATCACGTAACTACACCTCGAATAATATCACATTTTTTTAACTAATTTACTAAACCTTTCATCTCTTAATCCCACTAATTACTTTTTCTAATTGCCCCCCCCCCCACTCTTATACCCACAAGCACTCCCTGCTGTCCCCTTGACCTCATCATGGAATCAGAAAACTTCCTTCAAGACTCTCCACTTAATTCTCTTTAACTTAAACCATAGTAGATACGGTCTCTCTTTATAAACTATACAAACATCTTTTTTATCTAACTCGCTAGTCGTAATCATATTTACAGTAAAATTATTGGACTTTCGTCTTCAAAATATAATCATACGTATATTTTTCTTCAACTGAATATACCCCGGATTCTCTTTATAAACTATACAAACATCTTTTTTTTATCCAACTCGCTTGTCTAGCTCACATTTACAGTCAAATTATTGGACTCTCCTCTTTGAAATATATCATACTTATAATTTTCTTCAACTGAATATACCTCGGGTTCTCTTTATAAACTATGCAAACATCTTTTTTTTTTTTTTTATCCAACTCGCTTGTATTAATCACAGTCAAATTATTGTATTCTCCTCCTCGAAATATATCATACGTATATTTTTCTTTAACTGAATATACCTCCGGCTAATCCTGTTCCCACCATCAAGTCCATTGATTTGCTCTTCCAATTACTCTGTATTAACACAGAACATTACAAACTTTTTATACTACTATTTCATCGTTTTCAAGTATAGTTATCAGATTTCTAATGACCTTACCGTTACCAACACAATCCTTAAGCTAATGCATTGTACTTTTACCCAACATGAAGGTTTTTACCGATATAAAAAACGCTACTCTTTTTCTTTGCTCACAACTAACAAAAATCTCCCCTCCCGCCACACACAAAAAGATATCCCTCTTTGTCTTTTTCAGTTCTTCACATACTAAACTTTCCCTTTTTTTTCTTATTAAGACTATAAGAACATATTTATTTCCTTAAACAAATCCGCATGCATTGCTTATTATTATCATTATTATTATTATTATTATTATTATCATTATTATTATCATTATTATTATTATCATTATTATTATTATTAATATATATATATATATAATATATATATATATATATATATATATATATATATATATATATATATATATACATATATATATATGTATATATATATACATATATATATATATGTATAATATATATACATATATATATATATATATATATATATATAAAATTCCCATTATTTTTTTGGCCCAGTTCCATCAATGATATTCATATGTTGCTCACTAGTACCACGGTTACAGGCAATATGTCTTTACAAATTTTACATGGCCGCTCGCCGTGTATTACTCTTTATTTTTACCTTTACTGAACATGCTCTGCTTATACTTCATTATTATATACTGTATATATATATATATATATATATATATATATATATATATATATATTTATATATATATAAAATTGTTATTTCATCATTATCCATCTAAGGTTGATTTTCTAATCTTCGAATTTTTTTTTCTCCCATATTTCATGAACATCCCATTTTTTTCTTCGCAACTTTTGCTCTCTCTCTCTCTCTCTCTCTCTCTCTCTCTCTCTCTCTCTCTCTCTCTCTCTCTCTCTCTCTCTCTCTCTCTCTCTACACACACACACACCCATGTGTATATAGGCTATATGAAATATATACTGATTATACACACACACACGCACACACACATACATACATATATATATATATATATATATATATATATATAATCTTTTTAACTCACTGACATCAGTATCTTCCCATCTTCATCCTTTTGAGCACCCCATCTATAACTATTCCATCATCTTTGCCATGAAAATAACATCTGTTGCAACATCCTCTCAGACTCTATCATCTATCCATGTATCTCCTCTATCCCTAAACTCATCGCGTCCCCCGCTCCTATTCTTCCCGTTCTCATCCTTTAGTCCTTCTCAGCCCTAACTGTCCCTCCTCTATCCTGAATCGACGTCCCTTCTTCCCCTCGACCACCTGGTAGAGACGATTATCCTGGATTATGTAAATAATTAGCCGTCAGACGCGATTAAAATGCTCGCTCAATTTAAACATTGATGCTATGCCCTATATGCACCTTAAGGGCACTCTGTACCGTGCCTTTTTTGCCCTTGATATTGACCCTTAAGGGCCCCTGCTATAGATGTGAATATTGGTCTTCTCTTTGTGGGCAGGTTTATGCCCACCAGAGGGCCTGTTTGGATGAAACGCCTCCAAACTGCACTGAACCGAACCCCATAGAGGCAATAGCTTCAAGGAGGACCATTACCTGAAAAAGCCCTTATGTCTCCTATGAATAGAGGTTAAAATACACTTCTAAATGCTACTATGCTTGCATCTATCTATCACCCTTGTACATTTATATATATATATACTCATGAAAAGCTAAAGGAAGCCTCAGAACCCGGCTCTTTGGCAGGCTACAATGCTTCTTAAGGACAGGATACATAGTGGACATAATCCTCTGACAAGGAGAATTCTCCTCTCTGCACCTCTGCCAGACCTGTCCATCAACAGTGACTAGTTACGTTCAAAGCAGTCTTTTTTTTTCTTTAGTCTTTTCTTCTTTTTTTTCATTCTTTCTTTACAGAGTAGTCCGTTTTATTCATATGTTCCAAACTTCTTTTCTGCCTTCCCTACTGGGGCAGGTCGCCCGCCCTCCTCCGGCCAATCCATACCCCTCCTCTAAAATACCCTCTCTCTCAGCTATGGCCCTTTTCGAAAACATTTATCGACGGGTTATGATGTGATAGTATTAGTTGTTGGTTTATTATGGAAAACAGGGGGGGAGGGGGGAAGGGAGGGGGATGTTTATACTGAATGGTTTATCTACAGGGAGTTTATTTTTTCAGGGGGTGGATGAGGTTATGGGGGGGGGGTGGGGAGGGGAGGTGGACGGTTTATTCAACCTATTGACAGTGGGATTATTGGGGCATTTTGTACAATCAAGTATTATGGCAACAGTTCTATTCCTTGACGCAGGAGTAGCTGATCTGATACGATTGAAATAATCAAGGGACGTGTCAAAGGGGTTTTGTCATTCCTTGGAGGGAAAAGGGAGATGACCTAAAGCCTGTGTGTGTATATACATACACACGTACGTACATACATACATATATACATACATACAGATATTTTTATTTTTATTGTTCATTACTTCTCTTGTAGTTTATTTATTTCCTTGTTTCCTTTCCTCACTGAGCTATCTTTTCCTGTTGGAGCCTTTGGGCTTAAAGTATCCTGCTTTTCCAACTAGGGTTGTAGCTTAGCAAGAAGTAATAATAATAATAATAATAATAATAATAATAATAATAATAATAATAATAATAATAATACATACAACCATATATTTTTATTATTACTGTTCATTACTTTCCTTGTAGTTTATTTATTTCCTTGTTTCTTTTCCATACTGAGCTATTCTCCCTCTTGGAGCCCTTGAGCTTATAGCATCATGCCTTTCCAAATAGGGTTGTAGCTTAGTCTGTTATAATAATAATAATAATAATAATAACAATAATACATACATACTTACATACATACATACATACAAGCATATAGATATCTTCATTACTTCTCTTGTAAGTTATTTATTTCCTTGTTTCCTTTCCTCACTGAGCTATCTTTCCCTGTTGAGCCCTTGGACTTGTAGCATCATGCTTTTCCAACTAGGGTTGTAGCTTAGCTTGTAATAATAATAATAATAATAATAATAATAATAATAATAATAAATTTTTACCTCTATAGGGAATGGGACAATAAGAGTTCAGCCATACAATTTCTCAGTAAGTCTTCATAGGCAAGATTGCTGGCTCCATGTTATTGTTCTGGAGCCTAGCAGATGCTGGCATCCATATATATATATATATATATATATACACACACACACATATATATATATATATATACTGTATATATACGCATGATAACATGATGTGTGTATGTTTAAAGAAGCATAACATATACATGGTACAGTACACATGTTGATGCTGTAAGTATCCAGTCTTTAGTGCGTACTAACAATGATTCCTCATTAGACCCTTTTATATATATACAAGGAAGGCTCATTAATATCTCGTAAACCCGGCACATCACTGAGTCATCAACTCTATTTTGCACGTATTCATGAGTTTCCTGTTCATTTTAATATATCTATCTCTCTATCTATTTAAATATACATAATAATTTCGTATACCGGAATTAACTTACAGTAAAAAAAAAAAAAAATCCAGGAATAAATGTTGCCAGCCATTTACCGATTTAAACACGAATATATTGACGTTAAGAAGTGATATTACGGTCACCAACCCGTAAAAGATAATGACAAGTAGGGTAAAAATTACGGTCGCTTGCATTTTAATGAAATGTGGCTGAGAACAGTCTATTTTTACGCAGAATTTCCGATTAAAATTACGGGTTTATTAACAGTGTAGCCTACGCCATCAACTCTATTTCGAACGTATTCATGAGTTTCCTACTAATTTTAATATATCTATCTATGTATCTATCTATCGCTTTAAATATACTATCTATCTATCTATCTAGCTAACTATCTACCCATCTATCTATACATCGATCTATCTATCTAAGTATACATGATAATCTAGTACACCTGAATTAACATACGATTTATGATAACCTTCTCATATTACAACATCCAATGTTTTACATACAACGACTGCCTTTGTTCGATATTTGTAATAGATAGAGTATAGAATCTATTTGTTGAAATAAACAATATGATGAAATTTGCGTTTGCTATTCACTTTGTTATACCATCATGGGTATCGCATAGCAGGTAGAAAACATATTTTGTTTCCATTTCGTTATCAACCAGTTAATATCCGGACCATATCCAAGTAGGTTTCAGCATAAAATATAGTTAGTTCTATAGACGTAATATATACCAGTTCACCAGACCTTTAACTGGGCTCTATAAGGCACTAGAAGAGTTTGAAGACCCAGTCCTACATGGCTGAGGACTATGAAGCGTGAAGTAGGAGATGACGAATGGAGAAGTATTGAATTAAAAGCTCAAGATACAGACGACTGGCGAAATCTAACCGAGGCCCTTTGCGTCAATAGGCGTAGGAGGAGGTGGTTATGATAATGATGATGATGATGATGATATATATATATATATATATATACAGTATATATATATAAATAAATACAGTGTATATATATATATATATATATACAGTATATATATATATATATGTATATATAAATACAGTATATATATATATATAAATATATGTATATATATATATATATATATCTGTATATATACTATATATATATATAAATATATATATATATATAAATCT
>NC_090759.1:76578600-76594658 GCF_036898095.1 Palaemon carinicauda
GATTGAAACTATTAAAACTGAAATCAAATTTCCCCCGGAATCTACGATTTCCGTCGAATCCACTATTTTCTTAGGAAACATTCTAACTCAACCTTACTCGGGGTGACTTTAATATACTATGATTCTCTCTCTCTCTCTCTCTCTCTCTCTCTCTCTCTCTCTCTCTCATTGGTTCTTCTTTTTTCGCATTGATTTTTCCTACTCATTTTGATTCCTACTTTATCCCATTTTATGTTGTTTTCAATTTTCTATTAACGAAGCATTTACTCTCTCTCTCTCTCTCTCTCTCTCTCTCTCACCGTGTGTGTAATCATGAATGGTTATTCCGTCTCTCCTATGACGGAGAGAAATACGGAGAGAAATCTTTTCATTTAGCTCTCATTCAACCATGTTGACCGTCCCACATGAAATGAAACGGAGGTCGGTATAGACAAAGGGCCTTACGCAGACAGTAGTAGTATTCGTGTAGACTGGACTGGCCACTTTATAACAAGGTCTATAGATGCCTTTTCGGATTGCTTTTCAGAGGAACTTGAAACTCATCTGTAGTTTTTTTTTTTTTCAAGTTTGGGCTGATGCGATTAATTCTATCCCGGTGAATTATTATAGCAATGCTTTCCGTTTTACAATGTTGTCTTAAAACTCTTCTGTATTTACGATATTGTCTGAAAACTCTTCTGTGTTTACAATATTGTCTTAAAACTCTTCTGTATTTACAATATTGTCTTAAAACTCTTTCTGTGTTTACAATATTGTCTTTACACTCATCTGTAATTTTTTTTTATTCAAGTTTAAGCTGATGCGATTAATTCTATCACGGTGAATTATTATAGCAATGCTTTCCGTTTTACAATATTGTCTGAAAACTCTTCTGTATTTACAATATTGTCTTAAAACTCTTCTGTGATTTTTTCTTATTCAAGTTTAAGCTAATGAGATTAATTCTATCTATCGCGGGTGAATTATTATTATAGCAAAGCTTTCCGTTTTTACAATATTGTCGTAAAACTCTTCTGTATTTACAATATTGTCGTAAAAACTCTTCTGTATTTACAATATTGTCCTTAAAACTCTTCTGTGATTTTTTTCTTATTCAAGTTTAAGCTAATGAGATTAATTCTATCTATCGCGGGTGAATTATTATTATAGCAAAGCTTTCCGTTTTTACAATATTGTCGTAAAAACTCTTCTGTATTTACAATATTGTCTTAAAACTCTTCTGCATTTACAATATTGTCTTAAAACTCTTCTGTATTTACAATATTGTCTGAAAACTCTTCTGTATTTACAATATTGTCTGAAAACTCTTCTGTATTTACAATATTGTCTGAAAACTCTTCTGTGTTTACAATATTGTCTTAAAACTCTTCTGTATTTACAATATTGTCTTAAAACTCTTCTGTGTTTACAATATTGTCTTAAAACTCTTCTGTATTTACAATATTGTCTTAAAACTCTTCTGTATTTACAATATTGTCTTAAAACTCATCTGTAATTTTTTCTTATTCAAGTTTAAGCTGATGAGATTAATTCTATTACGGTGAATTATTATAGCAATGCTTTCCGTTTTTACAATATTGTCTTAAAACTCTTCTGTGTTCACAATATTGTCTTTACACTCATCTGTAATTTTTTCTTATTCAAGTTTAAGCTGATGAGATTAATTCTATTACGGTGAATTATTATAGCAATGCTTTCCGTTTTACAATATTGTCTTAAAACTCTTCTGTGTTCACAATATTGTCTTTACACTCATCTGTAATTTTTTTCTTATTCAAGTTTAAGCTAATGAGATTAATGTCTTCTATCACGGGTGAATTATTATAGCAATGCTTTCCGTTTTACAATATTGTCTTAAAACTCTTCTGTATTTTTATTGTCTTAAAACTCTTCTGTATTTACAATATTGTCTTAAAACTCTTCTGTATTTACAATATTGTCTTAAAACTCTTCTGTGTTTACAATATTGTCTTAAAACTCTTCTGTATTTACAATATTGTCTTAAAACTCTTCTGTGTTTACAATATTGTCTTAAAACTCTTCTGTATTTACAATATTGTCTTAAAACTCTTCTGTATTTACAATATTGTCTTAAAACTCATCTGTAATTTTTTCTTATTCAAGTTTAAGCTGATGAGATTAATTCTATTACGGTGAATTATTATAGCAATGCTTTCCGTTTTACAATATTGTCTTAAAACTCTTCTGTGTTCACAATATTGTCTTTACACTCATCTGTAATTTTTTCTTATTCAAGTTTAAGCTGATGAGATTAATTCTATTACGGTGAATTATTATAGCAATGCTTTCCGTTTTACAATATTGTCTTAAAACTCTTCTGTATTTACAATATTGTCTTAACACTCATCTGTAATTTTTTCTTATTCAAGTTTAAGCTGATGCGATTAATTCGATCTATCGCAGTGAATTATTATAGCAAAGCTTTCCGTTTTTACAATAGTGTTTTTATACTCTTAAATTTTGATATACTCGAGGCACGCTTGTTTCAGCTTCCAATGGAAATTCAATTAATTTTAAAACAATGAGATTAATTCTATCTATCGAGGTGAATTATTATAGCAAAACTTTCCATTTTACAGTATTGTCTTTTTACTCTTAAATTCTAAATTACTCGTCACAAGCTTGTCTCTGCTTCCAGTGGAAATTCAATGACTTTTTTAACTAATTCTTTAGATATATAGTTTTTTAAACAATACTCAGTTTGGCTAAATAAAAAGAACAAATAAATTATTGAGCTGATAACTGAGCTGGTTTTATAAAAACTTTAATCATTAAAATTTCCCATTAAAAGGTGCATTTAATCCTAGCATGGCCCCTGACAATTGATATAGTTCAGCATTATATACTTTACCGTCCTTTAGAAATATGAGCTTATCGGAAAAAAAGTAGGCAAAGATGTTTCTAACACCAAAGGAATCATCTAGAAAAAAAAAATTATAAATTGGCGTCGCAATTATAAAGGTCAACGACTTTGGATAATCAAAAGTTCAAGAAAAAGACACAAAAACCTATTTTCGAAAGTGGGGGGCGGTAGCAATTTGGCTGAAACTAGCGATGACTTTTGATTCCTAACTAAACTATTTAGATGTTTCAGAAAAATCAAATTTTATGGTTTTGCAGTTATCAGATTATTGCAACAGAATAACAGCTTATAAATCGTTAAGGGTTGCAGTGGCCTATTGAAAACGTCCCTGCCTAGCGTTCGGTCGGACTTGGGTTCGAGATCCGTTCAAACTCGATAGTTTCTTGTAAAGTCAACTTCACAATCTTAGTGAGAGAAAGAAGAGGGGTTTTGGGGGACACTATAGGCCTGCCTGCTGAGTCATCCGCAACCATTGCCTACCCCTCCTTGGTCCTAGCTTGGGTAGAGATAAGGCTTGGGTGCTGATCATATATGTATGTGGTCAGTCTCTAAGGAAGAGTCAATGTTCCTTGCCTCTGCCATTCATGAGTGGCCTTTTAACCTTTAAACCCAATGGAGAAGTCTCTGTACAACGATTTTATTTCCTTCTTGGGAGTTTTAATTTCTGAAATTCGGTTGTTATAATTCTATATCTATACATCTTTCTTGAATGTGTTGCGTCTTACTACTTACATACTTTTATTCTTATTTCTTCTTTTTCCAGAATAATGAACAACTGGGCTAGTTAAGAGAGATTTTGATAGAACTATAGTAAATACTTTCCTTTCCTCACTAGGCTATTTTCCCTGTTGGAGTCCCTGGCCTTATAGCATCCTGCTTTTCCAATTAGGGTTATAGCTTAGCAAGTAATAATAATAATAATAATAATAATAATAATAATAATAATAATAATGACGAATTAATACACAGGAATGGAATGAACACTCCTCAAAATCTGGAATTTCTTCAGAAAGTTGGAATCAGATTTAGGACCTGATGGGAATGTGTTATCCTTAAAGGTAATTTGGAACTGGGTAAGTTGGAGGATAAACTGGAATTTTCCGATATCATAATTACTATTTGCTTGAGGGTACACACTCGGGCACAGTATTCTATCTAATTTCTCTTCCTCTTGTTTTGTTCAAATTTTTCTAATTTATATAGAAAATGTTATTTTATGGGTTGTTGCTGTTGTTAAAATATTTTATTTTTCCTTGTTTCCTTTCCTCAATGGGCTATTTTTCCTGTTGGAGCCCGTGAGCTTATAACATTTTGCTTTTCAAACTAGGGTTGTAGCTTAGATGGTGATAATAATAATAATAATAATAATAATAATAATAATAATAATAATAATAATAATATTCTATCTATTTTCACTTTCCCTTGTTTTGTTAAAGTTTTTCTCATTTATATAGGAAATATTTGTTTAGGTGTTCCTGCTGTTCTTAAAATATTCTATTTTTCCTTGTTTCCTTTCCTCACTGGGCTATTTTTCCTGTTTGAGCCCTTGGGCTTATAGCATCTAGGGTTGTAGCTTAGCAAGTAATTATAATAATAATAATAATATAATAATAATAATGACGATAATAATAATAATAATAATAATAATAATAATAATAATAATATTAATAATGATGGTGACGATAATAATAATAATAATAATAATAATAATAATAATAATAATAATAATAATAATAATAATAAGAACCGTACTGGCTCCTGGTTTGCTAATGCCTAATTGACCGAAATTTAAAACCACCCCGGTTCCCTCACTTAAAGGTTAAAGGTCGCTCATGAATGGCAGAAGAAGAGAAAGGTGACAATGCCCTGGTCAGTCTCCAGGGCATTGTCACACTCCCTTGCCTCTGCCATCCATGAGCGACCTTTAGACCTTTAAATTGAAATACAAAATGGTCGATGGTAAAATAACAACTATAATATAATATAATATAATATAATATAATGTAATATAATGTAATATATAATCATTTTTTACAACCAAAAATTGTGATTGTAAAGCATCCAGTCAACTAAAACTTCTAAGCAAATATTTAAGATAGAGACCAAAATAATAATAATAATAATAATAATAATAATAATAATAATAATAATAATAATAATAATAATAATAATAATAATAACAATAATAATGATAATGATAATAAAAAGAGAAAAAATAAAATAAAATAAAACACCACGGTACTTGGACGCATTGGTTATTATATGCAACAATAATTCCGAAAACAAATTCTATAAAGAAAAACAGCACAATTGTCACTGCCTCTTCCATGAAGTTAAGGCGAAGCCAGAGAACATGTCTAATATAGTATATAGAGAACATATCGGTTGATGACTGAAAAGCAAAATTATTATTATTATTTTTTTTTTTTTTGCTAAGTTGCTAAATATCAAGAAAATATTGATTTATTGCAATTCGACTGATAAATTGTAGGCCTACGTGGAAATAAAACCTTTCTACGTAGCATATGTAACTTTACAAAACTCCCGCCTCCCGAATAGTTATGGAAACTATTTTCTTTTATTAAAAGTTTGATGCAGGAAGCAAAGTAGGCCTACAATCTCTATTCACGAGAGATTGAATAAGGCCCCAAACAATTATGACATCTCAAGAAAAATCTCCTTTCCATAAGGAGAACTTCAAATACCCAAGGACAAATTTGAGTACCAAAGAAAACTTTTTTTGAGTTCTCTAAGAACAACTTCGGTACCCGTGAAGAACTTTGTAAAACTTTTTTTTTATCACCAAAAAGGTGAGAATAGGTTTATTTGGCCTATAGGAAAAATGTATATCTTTATTTTATATAAACAAGTACAGTTGGATACATATATTCTTGGCATACCTCGTTCTGAGGAAATGCATACTGTCACCACCGTTACTGCGCGGCGAGTAACTAATTAGACACTGGAGAGAGAGAGAGAGAGATATGGTGGGCAAGGCTAAACAGATATCTAGCCTCCTGCTAATGGGCGTGTGAGGGCGGACTATGGGCGTGAGACTGCTCTCTGGGAGAGGGTGGACGGTGGGCGTGAGACTGCTCCCTGTGGGATTGTTGAATATGGGCGTGAGACTTGCAACCCTAATTTTGTGTATTTTACAGATATCCCGTTTCCTGCTAATGGGCGTGAGAGGGTAGATTGTGGGCGGGAGAGGGTGGACAGTGGGCGTGAGAATTCTCTCTGTGAGTGGGTTGAATATGGGCGTGAGACCTTTTTCATTAAATTGCATATAAGCGGAATTATATTTCTTTCAGCAGTAATTTCTTCTATGAGGAGAGGCTAATAATTAATAAGGACAATATCATTACGTCTTTGTACTTTCCTCTTGGTAAGGGTAGAAGAGACTCTTTAGCTACGGTAAACAGCTCTTCTAGGAGAAGGACAATCCAAGATCCAACCATTGTTCTCTAGTCTTAGTTAGTGCCATAGCCTCTGTACCATGGTCTTCCACTGTCTTGGGTTAGAGTTCTGTTGCTTGAGGGTACACTCGGGCACGCTGTTCTATCTTATTTCTCTTCTTGTTTTGTTAAAGGTTTTATAGTTTATATAGGATATATTCATTTCAATGTTGTAACTCTTCTTAAAATAGTTAATTTTTCCTTGTTTCCTTTCCTCACTGGGCTATTTTCCCTGTTGGGGCTTCTGGGCTTATAGCATTCTGCTTTTTCAACTAGGGTTGTAGCTTAGCAAATAATAATAATAATAATAATAATAATAATAATAATAATAATAATAATAATTAAAATTATAATAATAATAATAATAATAATAATAATAATAATAATAATAATAGAAAATAAAAGAGTGAATTAAACTTTATTTTCATAATGTTTCTGCAAGTTAAAAATCATGTTTCTTTCCATATACCAATTCCATTTTCTTTATTACCTAATCATGTATGGATATCACATATCAAGTACTTTATCAAGAAATGCAATTACTCATTACCCTCTTTTATCAATCACCATCTATCACATCATTTACCCTTCATCCTTTTCTTCAATTCCCTTCTGATTTCCTATTTGCCTTTCACCCCCCCCCCTACCCCCTCTACCCCTCCCTTTCCTTCCCTTGTCCCTCTAAATCCCTTTCCCTTACAAGCTCCTTTTCCCTACCCATTCCACTCCCAATTTCCCTTAACCAACTAAAATGCCGTCGCCGAGTCAACCGAAGAAAAATTATCTCGATTATTAAAAAAAAAAAAAAAAAAAAAAAAAAAAAAAAAAAAAAAAAAAAATTCACGGCTGCCAATATCTCAAATATTTTCCCGCGCGCGCTCGGGGGGGGGGGGGGGGCCCTTCATTAAAAGATAATATGGCGCCAAATCCTCTGATAAGGTTGGCAGCTCACGGTCTTCCCGCGCTCCCGTGTTATGCCCGGAATGACAAATAAAGTCCTGCATCCGCGTAAACAAGAGACAATCGCCTAGTTTATGAAAGAACAGGGTTGGATCCCATTGTCAGGAGATTCCGGATCCCTTTCTTCTCCTTGAAGGTTGCTCTCTTTCTTTTTGCATTTCGCTTCGCCCCCCATTCGTTCGTGCTCTGTTTGCGGGCGTATGGGCGTTGCAATGATAGTTTTCACGCGCCCACGCTTTCCCTCGGGTTATTTCACGCTCGGACGCTTGGTTTTAAGCGTCTATAATCCCCCGATAATTAATGAAATCGGCTCTGCAACGTTCCATCTTTCAGTGAAACTTAATGAAGCGGTAGCATAGACGGCCGAAACCTGGTGGGAGTTCTGGGCTTTCTGGAAGCCTATTGTTTGGCGGGTTGGCACACACACACACACACACACACACACATACACACACACCCTCGGCAAGAATGCGAGATTTCGTCGGGGTTGCTGCCGCTCGCCAGAAACTCTCATTATTCCTGCTTCTGGCGACGGCAATTTCACGCCGACAGGCCTCCAATACGACAATTTCAATATTTGTGTATCGAGTGCCGCCAAAGAAAAGGGTGCAAACTTGAAATTGGAAGCTGCAGGGAGGTGTGAAAGTTTTTTTTTTTCGGGGCGGAGGAGAGGAAGCGGCAACGCGGGTGGTATGTGTAATATTGGGATTCCGCCGCGCGTTTCGCCCTGCCGAAAGGAATGCAATATCATAAATGGACGATTGGACAGACCCCCTTCCCTTTCCCCCCCCCCCCCCCCCTCTCTCTCCCCCCCATCTCTCTCTCTCTCTCCTCTCTCTCCTCCTCCTCTCTCTCTCTCTCTCCTCTCTCTCTCTCCTCTCTCTCTCTCTCTCAATTAATAACTTTGCTATGATGATGAAAATAAGTAAAAAAAAAATATTTGTCTCACTGCTTGCAAATCATTTCGTAACATACCTTCTACGCACTCTCTCTCTCTCTCTCTCTCTCTCTCCTCTCTCTCTCTCTCTCTCTCCTCTCTCTCTCTCTCTCTCTCTCTCTCTCTCTCTTAATAAATAACTTGCTATGATGATGATAATAAGTAAAAATATGTCTCACTGCTTGCAAATCTTTTCTTAACATACCATCTACACTCTCTCTCTCTCTCCTCTCTCTCTCTCTCTCTCTCTCTCTCTCTCTCTCTCTCTCTCACTGTCAGACAATTCGTAAACGCACACACATACACACACGTGATGTTACTTAAACCGCCCCTTTTCCTAAGCTATTGCAATAGTTGTCTTCATTTCATGAAGTTCGTCTCTGTTCGTCTATCTCCTTTGTAATTAAATGAAAGAAATAAAAAAAGTAAAATATAGTTTTTATAAAACGAAATTTTCTCATTACTCGTGAATTTGTAGTCTATATTTACTGATCAAAACCTATAAAGATGTATAAAAACTATAATCTTAATTTAGTCAATTATCTGAAATTATCATTTGGACACCGCAGAATTTCCTTGTCCCTCACCATTGCGATTTAATCAATAAATGAGTAATACTTGTAAAAATTCTTTGCATAGGTTATTTTTTTTAAATAATAAGAAAGTGATGATTTATCTAAATTTCATAATAATTTAAAATGTCCATTAAATTTTTTCATAATATAGATATTTACAAAATCAAGTCTATTATTCTTGAAGAACCCTTATCATTATTATTATTGTTATTACTTGCTAAGCTACAACCCTAGTTGGAAAAGCAGAATGCTATAAGCCCAGGGGCTCCAACAGAGAAAATAGCCCAGTGAGGAAAGGAAACAAAGAAAAATATAATATTTTAAGAAGAGTAACATAAAAATAAATATCTCCTATATAAACTATAAAAAACTTTAACAAAACAAGAGATTTTATCCGATTTTATCCGATTTTGCATTCATAAATGATTGGCTGAATCTTCAACGAAATACCCTATTGGAAACATCCATGCCTTGCAATCTGACAGACTGGGGTTCGAGACATGCTCAAGGTCGATAGTTTCTTGTAGTGTCTGCAACCTCACCATCCTTGTGAGCTAAAGAGGAGGGTGTGGGTTTAGGGGAGCCTATAGGTCTACTTACTGAATCATTAGCAGCCATTGTCTATCTCTCCCTGGTCCAAGTATGGGTTGAGAGAGGGCTTGGGATTAATCACATGTATATATTTATTCTAATGTTATTATAGTTCTTAAACTTAACTTATAGTTTTTTCTTATTTCTTTTCCTCACTGGGATATTTTCTCTTTTGGAGCCCTTGGGCTTATAGCATCCTGCTTTTCCAGCTAGGGTTGTAGCTTAATAAGTAATAATTATAACAATAATAAAATAATATATGATCAGTCTCTAGGAGTCTAGGTCATTGTCTCTGCCCCTTGCCTCTGCCATTCATGAGCTACCTTTAAACTTATCATTCCTAAACAAAATTTGCTCGGTATATTTAGCGTACAATAAATACATAATTAAATAAATAAATATCATGTTACCAAAGCAATTTATAAATTAATTAAAGAATTAATTCGAGAAATAAACTTTTAAAAGAATAGATGTATTTTCCCTGAGATTTTTTTCTCTCCAAAACTCTCAAAGTATCAGAATTTTGAAAGATGATCCATTGGAATTTTAACCCCCCCCCCCCTCTCTCTCTCTCCTCTCTCTCTCTCCTCTCTCTCTCCTCTCTCTCTCTCTCTCTCCTCTCTCTCTCTCTCTCTCTCTCTCTCGACGAATTCAGTGCAAAGCATAAAATCGTAGCATTCACGAATGCACACGATTGTATGTGTATACGTACGCAGATATGTGAAAAATGTCTATATGCACAATGGAGATGCAAATATGTTCATCATGCCATATTGTGCTTGCTAGTGGGTAAATTCACAGACACACACACAATATATATATATATATATATATATATATATATATATATATATATATATATATATATATTCTATATATATATATATATATATATGTATATATATATATGTACTGTATATATATACATATATATATATATGTATATATATATATATATATACACACACACATATATATATATATATATATATATATCTATATATATATATATATATATATATATATATATATATATATATATATCTATATATATGTATATATATATCTATATATAGATATATATATATATCTATATATATATACAGTATATATATATATATATATATATATATATATATATATATATATATATATATATATATATATATATATATATATATATACATATATATATATCCTAGTTACAACTCAAAGAGCTACGGAAAGAATATTGATGTTAATACCACTACGGTACAGAAAAAGAGCATCATAGATTCGAGAGCAAACTAAAGTAGAAAATATTCTAACGGCAACTAAGAAAAAAGTCATGGACATGGGCAGGACATACAATGAGAATGACAGACAATAGACGGACATTAAGTATAACAGAATGGGTCCCAAAAGATTGTAAAAGAAGCAGAGGAAGGAAGAGAAAACGATGGATCGACGAACTAAATAAGTTTGCGGGTGTGGACAAGCACAGAACTACAATATACAAACGCAAGTGGAAGGACAGGCGTGAGGCCTTGGTTCTACAGTGGAATAATAACGACTGATGATAATGATGATGATGAAATACATTAGTATCACAAACTCTTGTGTCACAGACATCAATATATGATCACAATACAATAATACAATATCTCATTCCATCTGTCTACTTATGCTTAACTGTGGTTCACTATTACTCAAATCAGACATGTATAAGGTTTTATCAATTTCCATAGACTGCTTTTAAGGGTTATGGTAGCCTATTGGTAACGTCCCTGCCTCTAGATCTACTGGACTGGGGTTCGAGACCCACTCAAGGTCTATATTTTCTTGTAGTGTTTGCAGCCTTAACATCCTTGTGACCTAAGGATTGGAGGTTTAGGAAGCCTATAGGTCTACCTGCAGTCATCAGCAGCCATTGCCTGGCCCTCCCTGGTCCTAGTTTTAAAGGTTTAAAGGCCGCTCATGAATGGCAGAGGCAAGGGACACTGACATTGCCATATAGAGCAGGACAATGCCCTAGAGACTGACTATATTACATATGATCAGCGTCCAAGCTCTCTCTCCACCCGAACTCGGACCAAGGAGGGCCAGGCAATGGCTGCTGATGACACAGCAGATAGACCTATAGGCTTCCCCAAACCCCCCATCCTTGGCTCATAAGGATGGTGAGGTTGCAGCAACCTAAGAAACTATCGAGTTTGAGCGGGACTTGAACCATAGTCTGACGTTACTTGGGCGGTTATCAGTCTCTAGGGCATTGTCCAGCTGTGGCATTGTCCATGTCCCTTGCTAGGCCATTAGTGAGTGTCCTTTAAACAGGTCAGAAATGGTAATATTCAATTCTGATGTGGCGACCAGACCAGGATGCAAATACAATTGTTAGTGACAATAAACATAAATATATATTCCTGTCTATCAATATCTATCAGGTTTTCCTTTCCTATTACACGAAGAATAAATAAATGACGTAACAAAAACATCTATAATAAGACTAATAGCAAAAACAACCAAAGGATAATATATATGATAAGTAAAATAGAAAACTGTTCACAAAAGGATAACAAAAATGTGAGGGAAAAAATAAACTGTAAAATTGTTTCCAAAGTTGTTTAGATGATTTTTTTAAAAAAATGAACAAAGTTTTAAAAGGCAACTTGAAACACATCTACCCTAAATCTAAAAAAACAATTCACTGACAAAATTCCAAAGCTTTGAAGTAATAAAAAAAATCACTTTTTTTTGTAAACTTTAGAAAATATACTGAGTAATGTTTCCTCATTTAACTAAGGTACATTTTGACATGGTAATTATTGTATAAGCAAAATCGTAAAATAAGTTAATAAATAAATAAATAAATAGATAAATAAATATTAACTCAATGTTACCATACAAAATTTGTTTAATGTTTCTTGGCATTCAATTTGGAGAACAAATTACTGATGTAAAAAAAAAAAAAAAATCAGCATTTATCCTTTATACGAAATAAAAAAAAAATATAATCAAATAGTACTATTAGCCCAAACAAATCAATATGTAGGGATATTAATGCAAACACATAAATAATTTAAATAAATAATTATCAGGTAAATAAATACTCGTTCTTTGGAAAAACTATAAATAAACTGATAAAGTTTTTGTGAACATAAAGGATAATTTATAAATAACTTATTTAATCAAACCATAGAACAAATTCCGGAACAATGAACAGACAAAACTGAATATTAATATTAATATTACTTTTATGATTATCATCATCAAAAATATTCAAACAACAACTGCTAAAGTTGCGAACACCGAAACAAATAAATAAAAAAAAAAACATATAAGAATAGAAAACATGAATAACACACACACACACACACATATATATATATATATATATATAAATATATAATATATATATATACATATATATATATATATATAGAGAGAGAGAGAGAGAGAGAGAGAGAGAGAGAGAGAGAGAGAGAGAGAGAGAGAGAGAGAGAGAGGTAAATGTCAACATTTGACTCAAAAACTTCATTCTCCCATGGCCTATGTGGTAACGTCCCTGACTAGTGATCACCAGACTGGGGTTCGAGTCCCGCTCAAACTCGTTAATTCCTTTGGTCGCTGTAACCTCGCCATCCTTGTGAGCTAAGGATGGGGGGTTTGGGGAAGTCATCAGCAGCCATTGCCTGGCCCTCCTTTGCCCTAGCTTGGGTGGAGAGAGGGCTTGGGCACTGATCTTTTGAGTATATGGTCAGTGTTTAGGACATTGTCCTGCTTGATAGGGCAATGTCACTGTCCTTTGTCTCTGCCATTCATGAGTAACCTTTAAACCTGTTTCAATTAATAATCCAATTTCTTTATTGATTGATCTGTTATTAAAACTCTGGAAAGACGCAAAGGCTTCGAGAAATGGTAAATAAACCAGATGGATCTGCCCCTCTTTCTTTGCTCTTTCAATTCCAGCATTTAACAAGACGATTATTCAATTACCATCTGGCTTTATTATAATTATTACTATCTTCATTATCATTAAAGAATAACTTATAGAGTTTCCTAAGATTAGGTTATTCGACCTTACTTATCTGTTCTTTATCAAAAATAAAGAACAGATAATGAATTTAAGAAATAATAATTATAAACACACAATAAAAATGTAATTTAAAGAAATAATCATAACCACATGAATCCATTTAGCTGATAACTTTATTGAAATGATATACTGTCTTTATTATAAAAGATTTTCTATTCAAATTTTTAAAGGTCACTCATGAATGGCAGAGGCAAGGGACAGTGACAATGCATTAGAGGCTGACTGTATATACTTATGATCAGCGCCCAAATCTCCTCTCCACCCAAGCTAGGACAGGGAGGGCCAGGCAATGGCTGCTGATGACTCAGCAAGTAGACCTATAGGCTTACCCAAACTCATATCCCTAGCTCACAAGGATGGTGAGCTTGCAGACACTATAAGAAACTATAGAGCTTGAGCATGTCTCGAACCCCAGTCCCGCAGAGCACCAGACAGGGACGTTTCCTTTAAATTTGCAGTAGATTTATATTAATACTCTTATAGGATCTGACATATAGCCCGCTTGTGATGGCCGATTTGGTAACGTACTTGACTGGTAAACGCCAGACTGTGGTTCGAGTCCCGCTCAAACTCGTTATTTCCTTTGGTTGCTTCAACTTCACAATCCTTATGAGCTAAGGATGGGGGGTTTGGGGGAGCCTATAGGTCTATCTGCTGGTGAGGCATCAGCAGCCATTGCCTGGCCCTCTTTGGTCCTAGCTTGGGTGGAGGGGATTCGGGCGCTGATCATAAGTGTATATGGTCAGTCTCTAAGGGATTGTACTGCTCGATAGGGGAATGTCACTGACCTTTGCCTCTGCCACTCATGAGCGACCTTTAAACCTTTAAACAAGATGCATCAACTGGCGTCGCAATAACCATGGTTAACGACCAGAGAATACGAAGCCCAATATTGCATAGTTCAATCATCACTTTGTACCGGTCACTAACAGACTGTGGAATCATATGCCAGTTCTAGTTTACCGAGTTGCAGCTCATCATCATTTATGAGGACAAATGAAAACGTTTTTCCGCAATTTGGGCAAATGTGATTGGTTCCCAAACGCTTAATATGTTGTTGGTGTTCCCCGCTGGACAACTGTGTAATCCTATCTCTTTTTTGTCTTTTGTTTTTTCGTCATTTTTATTCTGGAGTTAAGTGCACTAAATAATAAGCCCCTGGGCTTATAGCATCCTGTTTTTCCAACTAGGGTTGTAGCTTAGCAAGTAATAATAATAATAATAATAATAATAATAATAATAATAATAATAATAATAATAATCCCCTCGGCTTATAGCATCCTGCTTTTCCAACTAGAGTTGTAGCTTAGCAAATAATAATAATAATAATAATAATAATAATAATAATAATAATAATAATAATAATAATAACAAGCCCCTCGGCTTATAGCATCCTGCTTTTCCAACTAGGGTTGTAGATTATCAAATAGAAATAATAATAATAATAATAATAATAATAATTATAATAATAATAATAATAACATTGGATATCATAAAATGTCAGGTTGTCATATGATATACAGCTATAATGATAATGATAATAAAAAAAATGATTATGAGGTAAATCACTATTTTTTTTTCCTTTTAACACGTTTAAATTTATATCTCAATTACAAATGCTGGTTCGCTACTATTCTCACTATCATCATCAATAAGAACATTATCATTATTATTATTATCATTATTATTATTATTATTATCATCATAATTATTATTATTATTATTATTATTATTATTATTATTATTATTATTATTATTATTATTATTATTATTATCATTATTATTATTATTACTAGCCAAGCTACAACCCTAGTTGGAAAAGCGAGAAGCTATAAGCCCAAGGGCTCCAACATGGAAAAATAGCCCAGTGAGGAAAGGAAACAAGTAAATAAATAAACGATATAAGTAATAAAAATTTATATAAAATATTTTTAAAAAATACTAACAACATTAAAAGAGATAATTCACATATAACTATAAAAAGACTCATGTTAGCCTGTTCAATATGATTATGAGGAGAGAAATCAATAATTATTTTCTGTTAAAATAAATTCATATATTGATTACAAGCGCTATAATTCGCCTATCATTCTCACGATCATAATAAAAAATAACAATAATAAAAATAATAATGTGATGATAAATCTTTCGGAAAAATAAAATCTATGCCCATTATTCTATCTCAATTCTCTTCCTCTTGTTTTGTTAAAGTTTTCATAGTTTATATAGGAGATATTTATTTCAATGTTACTCTTCTTGAAATATTTTATTTTTCCTTAGGTTTCCTTTCCTCACAGGGCTATTTTCCTTGTTAGAGCCCCCTCAACTTAGAGCATCCTGCTTTTCCAACTAGTGTTGTAGTCTAGCAAGTAATAATAATAATAATAATAATAATAATAATAATAACAATAATAATAATAATAATAATAATAATAATAATAATACCCAACAGCCTATTGGATTAAGGAAATATTTATTGTATCAGAAAACATATTCATCTATCAACTAAGTTATGTATAATAAGGTATCTATTGAAAAGTTATATTCTTATAAAATTAAATAATTTTGAATAAATTTGCAA
>NC_090759.1:76595158-76597658 GCF_036898095.1 Palaemon carinicauda
ATTCATTATGTCCATCTATCGTCTGTCATTTATTTTTCTTACATATTGTTAGAACAAAAATTTATATCTGGGTGCCAAAAGGTACAGTAATTGGTTAACAATTTACGGACAGAGTTCGATCCCGGGCTATCGCTCATTAGTTCATTCAACTGTAAAAAGGTACCAGCGTCTGCTGAAGTAAAGAAAAAATAAACTGGGGGCTAGCCATTTCACCCCTTATTATTATTATTATTATTATTATTATTATTATTATTATTATTATTAGCTAAGCTACAACCCTAGTTGGGAAAGCAAGCTGTCATAAGCCCAAAGGCTCCAACTGGGAAAAAATAGCCCAGTCGAGGAAAGGAAATAAGGAAATAAATAAAAGATATAAGAAGTAATGAACAATAAAATAATATATTTCAACAACATTAACAACATTAAATCATTCAGACTTTTCATTCTCAAGGAAATAAATTATATAGAATACCGATTGGTCTTGCCAATTTCATGAAATGCAGTGTCTGAGATGAGATGTAAACATAAGTATTGCTTTATAAGCTTGTAATGTTACTGAATGTTACATCGAGATAACATACACTACTCTAATACTAATTGAAGTTTATGACAGAATATTTTTCAATAAATCGTACGAGATAAACAGATGTCATCACTTGCAGCTTGTATTTTTTTAATAACAATAATAACAATAATACTAATAATAATGATTATGATGACGATAATAATAATAATAATAATAATAATAATAATAATAATAATAATAATAATAATAATCTCCCCTACATTATAAAGAGCAAGTTTTCTGGCTAGCTATATGTATACATACATAAAAAAATATATCTATATATATATACATATATATATACATATATATATATATATATGTGTGTGTGTGTGTGTGTGTGTATTCCTCGGGTAAAGGGGGAGAAGGAGTAGTCGTACTCTGGTGAGACGGGGTTGCGGGTGCATGTGCGAGTGTGTGTGCATACGGGTCGCATACAATAATAATAATAATTATAACAATAATAATAATAATTATAATAATAATAATAATAATTATAATAATAATAATAATAATAATAATAATAATAATAATAATAATAATGTTCAGCCCAGACACACTTCTTAGACAACGACTTCATCACACAATTCTTAGATTATGACATCACAACGTAATGGTTCACTCTGAATGAAATAAGCTTCTTTTATCTACATTCCTCCCTCTACAGTTACAGCTACACTGTAGAGGGATAGGATAGGTGGGGGCGGGGAATGGGAAATTAGGATTGTAATGATTGGGGGGAATAGTGTTAAAGTGAAGTACAGTGGGAGGCGAAAAGATTGGGGCAGACCCAATAGTACCCAATTGTACATTCCTCCCTCGTTCATCATAACCATTATACACATTCTACTCCACATTAAATCAGTCCCGTATGAACATATATCTTTAAAAAGTCTGTTACCATAACACATCAAACAATAAATGTAGATAGTTTCAATTCCACTGCAGGACAAAGGCCTGAGACATGTCAATTAATGTGTGGGGTTTGGCCTGTTTACATCACCTTGCTGGTCAGTACGGATTTGTGTTGGTGGGAGATTTTCGTCTGATCGCTCACAGCGAACCAATCTAGTATGGATGGGCCTGACTAGTACAGCTTTGCTGATCATGGCAATACACATAGTCTTTCACTACGTTGGGGTATCCCCATAATATAATCATATAAATGCGAGTACATTTTAATAACATTATATACTTTTAAGTCTTCAAAATTATTGTGTCTATTCAATGGTTTAGATAAGTTTCCTTCGCTTGACCTCGGACTCTGCGCCGCCATTTCATACTAGCCATAAATAAACAACCCATAACCAATCTCTCTCTCTCTCTCTCTCTCTCTCTCTCTCTCTCCTCTCTCTCTCCTCTCTCTCTCTCTCTCTCTAGCCAAATTCCTCAAGTCAGTTAATATCAGGACTATTGATTTTTGGGATGAGAGAACACAAGTGCCCTTATACACACACACAAACAAACACATTCACACCCATAGTTTTACTATATATATAATAATGTATGTATATATATATATATATATATATATATATATATATATATGTATGTGTGGTGTGCGTACTGTGTGTGTATATATATATATATATATATATATATATATATATATATATATATACATATATATATGTGTGTATGTATATATATACATACATATATATATATATATATATATATATATATATATATATATATATATACACACATTAAATCAACGCTCATCTCAGCCTCGCTAAGCAACTTTCATTGACGAATCTTGGACAAATGTATTTTCCTACCTAATCTAAATATTCTCCAAATGTATGTATATTCATACATGCCTGCGTATGTCTGTGTATTAATTGAAGAAAGTGTGTATGTGTCAATTGAAAAAGAAGAATATTTCCTTTCCTTGTCCCTCTTCCATTAGCACGATGCATTTCCTTTCCCCTT
>NC_090759.1:76602658-76605158 GCF_036898095.1 Palaemon carinicauda
CCACCTTCATTGGTTATCTCAGATATGAACACGATTACAATGCAAGAGCCCGTGCTGACACAAGTCCTTAAATTATCAGCAAAGCGAAATTTAATTGTTTTCGTCTTTACCACCTTCATTGGTTATCTCAGACATGAACACGATTACAATGCAAGAGCCCGTGCTGACACAAGTCCTTGAATTATCAGCAAATCGAAATGTAATTTTTTTTTTGTATTTCCCACCTTCATTGGTTATCTCAGAGCCATCTAACTAACCTCGTATTTGAGAGGAAACTATGATATAACCTACAATGCATTGTCCAAAAGCTATTCTCTTCTATTAAACTCAACTAATTTCGCATATTTCTTCTTCTCTCAAGGTGTTAACTACATCACTGTAATTGTTCAGTGGCTACTTTCCTCTTGGTAGGGGTAGAAAAGACTCCTTAGCTATGGTAAGCAGCTCTTCTAGGAAATTGATACTCCAAAATCAAACCATTGTGTTGTAGTCTTGGGTAGTGCCAAATCTCTGTACCATGGTCTTCCACTGTCTTGGGTTAGAGTTCTCTTGCTTGAGGGTACACTCGGGCACACTATGCTATCTAATTTTTCTTCCTCTTGTTTTGTTAAAAGGTTTTATAGTTTATATAGGAAATATTTATTTTAATGTTATTGTTCTTAAATATTTTATTTTTCCTTATTTCCATTCCTAACTGGGCTATTTTTCCTGTTGGGGGCCCTTGGGCTTATAGCATCCTGCTTTTCCATTTAGTGTTGTAGCTTAGCAAATAATAATAATAATAATAATAATAATAATAATAATAATAATAATAAAAATAATAAAAATAATATTAATAATACTACTAATAATAATAACAACAACAATAATAATAATAATAATAATAATAATAATAATAATAATAATAACAGCAACAACAATAATATTAATAATAATAATAATAATAATAATAATAATAATAATAATAATATTTGTCCGTCTAGGTGATAATCAAATCGCGGGAACTTATGCATTCATGCCGGTTACCTTCTCCGGTACAAACAGGGAATTGAACGAAAGGTCAAGTTCTCTAATTTGTAGAGAAATAAATAAAGAAAAAGCACTCACAACTGAACCTCTCAGTCCATTTTAGAAGGCTACTGCAAGCAATAATAGGTCATAAAAAGTCCCGGAAAGCAATGCAGTAAGTAATTGTAATCGTTGTAGCATTGAAAAAAAAAAGAAAAAAAAAATTCACTAGGGGAAGTAAGCATTTATAATCTTGCGTAATTCATGAAATATATATATATATATATATATATATATATATATATATATATATATATATATATATATATATATGTGTGTGTGTGTGTGTGTGTGTATATATATATATATATATATATATATACACACATATATGTAGAGCCTATATATTCATATATACCTATATATATATATATATATATATATATATATATATATATATATATATATATATATATATATATTATAACTACACAGGATTGTGGTAACCTATTCCAAGCGTCCATATCTGGCGATCTGCTGGACCGGAGTTCAAGATACGCTCAAGCCTGATAGTTTCTTAAAGGGTTTGCAACCTCACCATCCTTGTGAGCAAGGGATGGGGTGTTTGGGGGAGCCTATAGGTCTACCTGCTGAGTCATCAGCAGCCATTGCCTGGCCCTCCCGGCTCCAAGCTTGATGGAGAGGGGGCTTGGGCGCTGATCATGTGAATATATGGTCAATCTCTACGGTATTGTCCCTCTCCCTTGACTCTGCCATTCATGAGCGACCTTTAAACCTTTAAATAAGTTTGTATTCAAATTTGAGGACGCTCGACACATCATCGGATTGGATAAGATTGGATTGACGATTTCAAGCTACAAGGATAAGCGCTGGGGCCTGGGAGGCCGATTAGCACCCAAAGTAAGTCAGTGAAAATACTGCAGTTGCAATAAGAAGTAAAGTTTAAGAGGCAGGACTGCTGGAATGAAACTTCTAGAATAACACTTCTAGAATAAAACTTCCAGCATTCAAGAAACAAAGAAGTAGAGAAGTAGAAAGACCATTATTATGAATTACTATTCGTTTCTGAAATTCATAGACAATTTCTTGATATTTATAACCCTTCTAGACAAAGCAACGCATAGAATTCCTTCTGAGACATTTGCTAATATGCTACCGAAAAAGGTGTTTTGACTCCCACAAGGCGTCATCGCGAGATGAAAATATATGACCCGTGTGTCGGCTCCTCTTTTGAAGTAACGGCGACAGCAGCCAGGTAGAAAAGATTTAATATCCCACAGACGACAAAAGGATGTGTGTCGCATCCAAGGCTTCCCCTTTTTTGATAATCCGCTGAGCTCACTACCAACACTCTCCAATCACCAATAAACTGGCAATAGGCGCCAGTGAGTCCACTCCAAAGATCATACAAGGATATCATCATCTTCTCCGTGATTGGCCACGCCCTGACGACCAATGGGAGGTCGCGAAT
>NC_090759.1:76610158-76617658 GCF_036898095.1 Palaemon carinicauda
GGCCCATTACTTTTCATACTATATACACATGACATGTGGTTTGGCCTAGAAAACAAGCTTGTTGCATATGCAGATGATGCTACTCTCTTTGCATCAATTCCATCCCCTGAATGTAGATCTAGGGTTGGTGAATCCCTTAATAGAGATTTAGCTAGAATTAGTGCATGGTGCAAATTATGGGGTATGAAGTTGAATCCTAACAAAACTCAAAGTATGATTGTAAGTAGGTCAAGGACGGTGGCTCCTCAACATCCGGATCTCAGTATTGATAATGTTTCTTTAAATATGTATGACTCTTTCAAAATTTTAGGTGTGATTCTCGACAGTAAATTTACTTTTGAGAAACATATAAGGTCTCTGTCTTCTTCAATTGCACAAAAAATAGGCTTATTGAGAAAGTCTTTCAAGATTTTTGGTGATCAATCTATTCTGAAGAAGTGTTTTAATTCTTTCATTCTACCTTGTTTTGAGTATTGTTCTCCTGTTTGGTCTTCAGCTGCTGATTCTCATCTTAATTTGTTGGACAGAAACTTACGGTCTATCAAATTTCTTATTCCTGATCTAGATATTAATCTCTGGCACCGTCGTTCAATTAGTTCATTATGCATGTTGCATAAGATTTTTCATAACTCTGACCATCCTTTACATTCAGATCTCCCTGGACAATTCTATCCTGTTCGTAATACTAGGCAGGCAGTTAATTCTAATAGCCAGGCCTTCTCCATCCCGAGACTCAATACTACGCAGTACTCTAGAAGTTTTATTCCAGCTGTTACCAAGTTGTGGAATGATCTTCCTAATCGGGTGGTTGAATCAGTAGAACTTCAAAAGTTCAAAGTTGGAGCAAATGCTTTTTTGTTGACCAGGCGGACATGAGTCTTTTTATAGTTTATTTATGACATATTTGTTTTTGATGCTGTTAATAGTTTATATATGACATGTCTGTTTTGACGTTGTTGCTGTTTTTAGAATGATTTATTGTTAATTTGTTCTCTTCATTTATTTATTTCCTTGTTTCCTTTCCTCACTGGGCTGTTTTTCCCTGTTGGAGCCCCTGGGCTTATAGCATCTTGCTTTTCCAACTAGGGTTGTAGCTTGGATAGTAATAATAATAATAATAATAATAATATATATACATGTATATATAATATATATATATATATATATATATATACAGTATATATATATATATATATATATATATATATATATATATATATATACAGTATATATATATATATATATATATATATATATATATATATATATATATATATATATATATATATATGCCGCAAACATATATTGTAGAATAAAGCTAAATATAAACCACACATATATCATGTCGCTCTCGATATTTGCGAGAGAGAGAGAGAGAGAGAGAGAGAGAGAGAGAGAGAGAGAGAGAGAGAGAGAGAGAGAGAGAGAGAAAATACATTAGTTCATTTAGATTAAGCCCTGACTTTTCACACACACACCATCTTCATCGACTCATTGTTACCAAACGCCGTAAAGGTAACTACGCCAGACAATACAGTATTGTAACAGGTGACACGTTACCAGAATACGCGTCACCTGGTGACGGCAAGACGAGTTAATTACGGTAACAAGGATAATTTAAGAGCATTTGATGTGGAAGGCCATGTTATCTCAACCGTGGAGCTTATGGTGTGTTTAGCTGAGCTTGGAGTGGTAGGAGTGTCAGTTATTAATATCACATTGGAGTTTATTACGTCAGCTTTGGGTGGCAATACTTGCCTCTGTTGGTGTAGGCTGCTAAAAGCATTTTTTCTAACACGGCACTTTTTTTTTTTTTTAGTTTGGTTACGTCTTTTTTTTTTCTTTCCATAATTTTCATTTAGGGCTACTTTTGTGATTATAGTTACTTTTTTCTCTAATTTAGCATTTTTCAAATTCAAATATTATAGTTACTTTTTTCTCTAATTTAGCATTTTTCAAATTCAAAGATTATAATTACTTTTTTCTCTAATTTATGTTTCGATTTGAAAAAAAAAAAAATTATAATGGTTAATTTTTTTCCCATATTTTTCACTTTGGTAAACATAGCATATTTTTTGATTGATTGATTGATTATGAGTTATCTGGCATCCTGACTTTTTGGATGATGGTTAAGATTTTTCTTTCAATAATTTTCGTTTTTACTAAAACGTTTGATTAATTTCTTGTTATTCTTCTTCCTTCTTCGGATAATTTATCTGTTTGCTTATTTCCAATCTTATTTTTTTCTGTCTGTCTGTAGGTTATATCTGTCTCATGGAGACGTACCTTAATCTTGGAGACCCTCGTTGCACGTATGGAAATTATATTCATCTATTGATTATGAAGCTTTGTGAAATGTATATATCATATTTCACGAGTCATTGATTATGAAGCTTTGTGAAATGTATATATCATATTTCACGAGTCATTGATTATGAAGCTTTGTGAAATGTATATATCATATTTCACGAGTCACTGATTATGAGGCTTTGTGAAATGTATATATCATATTTCACGAGTCATTGATTATGAGGCTTTGTGAAATGTATATATCATATTTCACGAGTCATTGATTATGAGGCTTTGTGAAATGTATATATCATATTTCACGAGTCATTGATTATGAAGCTTTGTGAAATGTATACTGTATATCATGTTTCACGAGTCATTGATTATGAGGCTTTGTGAAATGTATATATCCTATTTCCCGAGCGAGTCATTGATTATGAAGCTTTGTGAAATGTATATATCATATTTCACGAGTCACTGATTATGAGGCTTTGTGAAATGTATATATCATATTTCACGAGTCATTGATTATGAGGCTTTGTGAAATGTATATATCATATTTCACGAGTCATTGATTATGAAGCTTTGTGAAATGTATACTGTATATCATGTTTCACGAGTCATTGATTATGAGGCTTTGTGAAATGTATATATCCTATTTCCCGAGCGAGTCATTGATTATGAAGCTTTGTGAAATGTATATATCATATTTCACGAGTCACTGATTATGAAGCTTTGTGAAGTGTATATATCATGTTTCCCGAGTCATTGATTATGAGGCTTTGTGAAATGTATATATCATATTTCACGAGTCACTGATTATGAAGCTTTGTGAAGTGTATATATCATGTTTCCCGAGTCATTGATTATGAGGCTTTGTGAAATGTATATATCATATTTCCCGAGCGAGTCATTGATTATGAAGCTTTGTGAAATGTATATATCATATTTCACGAGTCACTGATTATGAAGCTTTGTGAAGTGTATATATCATATTTCCCGAGTCATTGATTATGAGGCTTTGTGAAATGTATACTGTATATCATGTTTCACGAGTCATTGATTATGAGGCTTTGTGAAATGTATATATCATATTTCCCGAGCGAGTCATTGATTATGAAGCTTTGTGAAATGTATATATCATATTTCACGAGTCACTGATTATGAAGCTTTGTGAAGTGTATATATCATATTTCCCGAGGCATTGATTATGAGGCTTTGTGAAATGTATATATCATATTTCACGAGTCATTGATTATGAAGCTTTGTGAAATGTATACTGTATATCATGTTTCACGAGTCATTGATTATGAGGCTTTGTGAAATGTATATATCATATTTCCCGAGCGAGTCATTGATTATGAGGCTTTGTGAAGTGTATATATCATATTTCCCGAGTCATTGATTATGAGGCTTTGCGAAGTGTATATATCATATTTCCCGAGTCATTGATTATGAAGCTTTGCGAAGTGTATATATCATATTTCCCGAGTCATTGATTATGAGGCTTTGCGAAGTGTATATATCATATTTCCCGAGTCATTGATTATGAGGCTTTGCGAAGTGTATATATCATATTTCCCGAGTCATTGATTATGAGGCTTTGCGAAGTGTATATATCATATTTCCCGAGTCATTGATTATGAAGCTTTGCGAAGTGTATATATCATATTTCCCGAGTCATTGATTATGAGGCTTTGCGAAGTGTATATATCATATTTCCCGAGTCATTGATTATGAAGCTTTGCGAAGTGTATATATCATATTTCCCGAGTCATTGATTATGAGGCTTTGCGAAGTGTATATATCATATTTCCCGAGTCATTGATTATGAGGCTTTGCGAAGTGTATATATCATATTTCACGAGTCATTGATTATGAGGCTTTGCGAAGTGTATATATCATATTTCCCGAGTCATTGATTATGAGGCTTTGCGAAGTGTATATATCATATTTCACGTCACTCAATAGAAAGACGAATGGAATAATGTCAAAATCTTCAACTCCATCAACTTTTTAAGTTTTATAAATTTATTTTACGTAATACCTCATCTAAAACATCGATTCTTTTACAATGAAGACATAAAATTCCATCAATCAATTTGAATGAAAATGAGAAATGTATATTTTTTTCTTGACCCATTTCTGCATCAGCAAAAATTTTAGTATGAATTTGAACCACACTAAAATTAAGATATAAGTATTATATCAGATAGTTTATATGAAAGCTCAAAGACTACAAACTACTAGAGCTAAGTATCATTCAAGACGTCATAAATAAACACTCGGAAACTCTAAGGCTCCAAATCTAGAAAAAAAAAAAAAAATTTATACTGTTTCTTTCCAACCAAAAGTTTCATTCCTTTCACTCTTAAAATCTAGCAACATGTTTCCAGGTAAGTGAAACAGGTTTAATTAAATTTTCGTGATGATTCATTATTACTACTAGCTAAGCCACAACCCTAGTTGGAAAAGCAGGTTGCTATAAGTCCGAGGGCTCCAACGGGGAAAAATTTGCCAAGTGAGGAAAGGAAATAAGGAAATGAATTAACTACAAGAGAAGTAATGAACAATTCAAATTAGATATTTAAAAAAGAACAGTAGCAACATTAAAATAAATCTTTCATTTATAAACAATAAAATCTAAAAACAAGAGGAAGAGATACGATAATGATTGACATTAAATATGTAACAACGCTAAATGTAAAGATTTATTTTCTTTAATAAAGCTTCTCTCTGAGTCATTAAAATCAAAGGATTTTTGGGGGGATTAAAGTCACTCATCCAAATAAAAATCTAAAAAGTAATTGGTTCGAATCATGTTTCAGGTAAGAATATATCAAGGTTAGGACATTCGACATTTTTTGCGCAAATGATTTGTATATATATATATATATATATATATATATATATATATATATATATATATGCATATATGTGTATATATATACATATATATGTGTGTATATATATGTGTGTATGTATATATATACATGTATATATATATATATATATATATATATATATATATATATATATATATATATATATATATATATAACCTATGATACCACATTACAGGAGAAAAAAAATTCTCTGATTTTCTTTCTGTGAGTGTGTGTGTGTCTCTCTCTCTGGCAGAGAGAGGGGGGTGGGGGAGGGGGGTTACATCCAGGAGGTTAATTGGTGTGCGTAGGCAGGTTTATTACAATCTATGGCAATATTGTTCTTCTTCATAAGTTGTCCTTATTACGCCGAGTCAACATCCGACGCAGACAGAAATTCGACGGGAAAAATTGTTTATTGTGTTTGCGGAGGGACTCTTTCTATTTTGGGTGGGGGAGGGGGGAGAAGGGGGGGGGATGGATACAGTGACCTCAGTGACTTGGGATTAGTCAGGAGAGAGAGAGAGAGAGAGAGAGAGAGATTGACGAATCTATAAAGATTACTTATTAGAGTTCAAATAACGAACGAACATGTAAAACATATATGGAAGATTAATAGGTTGAGAGAGAGAGAGAGAGAGAGAGAGAGAGAGAGAGAGAGAGAGAGAGAGAGAGAGAGAGAGAGAGAATAATGTATCAATTGGGGAGATTACTTACTAAGGGAAGAAATAACGAGAACATAAAATATATGGAAGGAGAGAGAGAGAGAGAGAGAGAGAGAGAGAGAGAGAGAGAGAGAGAGAGAGAGAGAGAGAGCGAGAGACTAGCGAATCTATAAAGATTACTTATTAGAGGTGGAATAACGAGCATATAAAACATCAATGGATTATTTATAAGTTGAGAGAGAGAGAGAGAGAGAGAGAGAGAGAGAGAGAGAGAGAGAGAGAGAGAGAGAGAGAATGGCCCCCAGTACACAAGGCAATAGTAAAGATGGAAGACCCAGGCCTACGTAGATGAGGACTATGAGGCACGAAGTAGATGATGAATGGAAATGTATTGAATCAAAAGCTCAAGATAGAAACAACTGGGGAAATCTAACCGAGGCCCTTTGCGTCAATAGGCGGAGGAGGAGATGATGATAATGATGATGAAGATAGAGTTAGGAATTCCTGCATTTGAGGACTAAAAATGGAAAATAAGCAATAATGAATCATACATAAAATATAATCCTGAGAAATAAACAGACCTTACTAAATAAGAGGAGGGGTTGGAGGATTAAAAGTGGCTTATGAATTGCAGACAAGAGACAGAAGACATTCCTTAGGCCTGAACATGTATAAAGATGATCAGCAATCAAGCAATCCACCCAAACTATAATCAGGGACGCCCAGGCAATGGCTATTGGTGACTAAGCTATGCACCCAAGCTTCAACCAAGGAGGCTCAGGCAATGGCTACTGGTGACGAAACTATCCACCAAAGTTGCAACCAAGGAGGCCCAGACAATGGCTATTGGTGACTAAACTATCCACCCAAGTTGCAACCAAAGACGCCCAGGCAATGGCTACTGGTGGTGACTAAACTACCCACCCAAGCTGCAACCAAGGAGGCTCAGGCAATGGCTACTAGTGACTAAACTATCCACGCAAGTTGCAACCAAGGAGTTCCATCTATTGGGAGCTTATTACTTAGCTGGTAGAACTATGGAGTCCGCATGAGGTTCTAGCTCTTATGAGCAGCAAGGTCATGTATACCAGTGAGATATACCAATCCGTGAGCACGGTTTCACTAAGAAAAATCAAAACGGCGTTTTTGTTGCCTATTGGTAACGTCTTTGCCTGGTGATTGCCAGAATGTGGTTCGAGACCCGCTCAAACTCGTTAGTTCCATTGGTGTCTGCAACCTAGCTATCCTTGCGAGCTAAGGATGTGGCGTTTGGGGGAGCCTATAGGTCTACCTGCTGAGTCATAATCAGCCTTTACCTGGTCCTCCCTGGTCCTAGCTTGGGTGAAAAGGGGGTTTGGGCTCTGTATATGTGGTCAATCTCTAGGGTACTGTCCTGCTTGATAGGGCAATGTCACTGTCCCTTGCCTCAGCCATTCATAAGTGCTCTTTAAACCTACGTATTGCAAGTCATTCCTTACGATACACGTTGCTTACATTCTCATCCTCAAGAAGGCAAATATTTATTATCGTTTGTACGCGCCTTCTGAAAGATCCTCGGTGTGCTTGCGCGCCCCCGGGGAGTACTGCCCTTCATCAAAAGAAGCGCCGTGGTAGACTAGTTAACTGTAACAGAAACACCCGACGCAAGGGCGGCTTCGGAT
>NC_090759.1:76646431-76652215 GCF_036898095.1 Palaemon carinicauda
CCTCCTCCATCTGCATTTCCATCTCCCTCTTCTTCTCCTCTTCCCATCTACACAACAACCTTCACGCACCTTCGTCAGCTCCATCACACCTTCTCTACTACCTACCATCTTCCTTCTCTTCCATCTCCATCTATCCACCATTCCCCATCTTCCTGTCACTCCTACCATCCTTCACCTCCTCCTCCAACTACTTCTTCTCCTCCTCCATCTCGTTCTCCTTCTCCTCCTCCACCCATCTACACAACAACCTTCACGCACTTTCGTCAATTCCATCCCCCTTCCTCTGCTACTCTCCATCTTCCTTCTCTTCTATTTCCATCTATCCACCATTCCCCATCTTTCTATCATTCCTTCCATCCTTCACCCCCTCCTCCAACTCCTTCCAAATCTTCCCCCTCCTCCTCAAACCCTCCCCCATTTCCACCTCGTAAATCCCCTTCACTAACTCCCCCCGCCCAGTTCCATCCAACCCCCTCTACTACTCTCCATCTTCCTTCCCTTCCATCTCCATCTATCAACCATGCCCCATCTTCTAATCACCCCTTCCATCCTTCACCTCCTCCTCCAACCCCTTCCCAATCTTCCCCTTCCTCCTCAAAACCCCTTCCCAATCTTCCCCCTCCTCCTCAAACCCCTTTCCAATCTTCCCCCTCCTCCTCAAACCCCCTCCCCTATTTCCACCTTCTAAATCCCTCTCACTAACTCCCACACCCAGTTCCTTCTCTTCCATCTCCATCTATCCACCATTCCCCATCTTCTCCCTATCACTCCTTCCATCCTTCACCTCCTCCTCTAACTCCTTCCCAATCTTCCCCCTCCTCCTCAACCCCTTTCCAATCTTCCCCCTCCTCCTCAAACCCCCTCCCCTATTTCCACCTTCTAAATCCCTCTCACTAACTCCCACACCCAGTTCCTTCTCTTCCATCTCCATCTATCCACCATTCCCCATCTTCTCCCTATCACTCCTTCCATCCTTCACCTCCTCCTCAACCCTACCCAATCTTCCCCGTCCTCCTCAAACCCCTTCCCCATTTCCACCTCCTAAATCCCCCAGTTCCATCCAACTCCATCTACTACTCCCCATCTTCCTTCTCTTCTAGCTCCATCTATCCACCATTCCCAATCGTCTCCCTCTCCCTATCACTCCTTCCATCCTTCACCTCCTCCTCCATTCCCTTCCCAATCTTCCCCTTCCCCATTTCCCCTTCGTAAATCCCCTTCACTAACTCCCACACCCAGTTCCTTCTCTTCCATCTCCATCTATCCACCATTCCCCATCTTCTTCCTATCACTCCTTCCATCCTTCACCTCCTCCTCTAACTCCTTCCCAATCTTCCCCCTCCTCCTCAAACCCCTTTCCAATCTTCCCCCTCCTCCTCAAACCCCCTCCCCTATTTCCACCTTCTAAATCCCTCTCACTAACTCCCACACCCAGTTCCTTCTCTTCCATCTCCATCTATCCACCATTCCCCATCTTCTCCCTATCACTCCTTCCATCCTTCACCTCCTCCTCCAACCCCTACCCAATCTTCCCCGTCTCCCTCAAACCCCTTCCCCATTTCCACCTCCTAAATCCCCCAGTTCCATCCAACTCCATCTACTACTCCCCATCTTTCCTTCTCTTCTAGCTCCATCTATCCACCATTCCCCATCGTCTCCCTCCTCCCTATCACTCCTTCCATCCTTCACCTCCTCCTCCATTCCCTTCCCAATCTTCCCCTTCCCCATTTCCCCTTCGTAAATCCCCTTCACTAACTCCCACACCCAGTTCCTTCTCTTCCATCTCATCTATCCACCATTCCCCATCTTCTTCCTATCACTCCTTCCATCCTTCACCTCCTCCTCCAACAACTTCCCAATCTTCCCCATCCACCTCAAACCCCTCCCCTATTTCCACCTTTTAAATCCCTCTCACTAACTCCACACACTAGTTCTTCTTTTCTATCTCCATCTATCCACCATTCCCCATCTTCCTATCACTCCTTCCATCCTTCACCTCCTGCTCCAACCCCTTCCCAATCTTCTCCCCTCCTCCTCAAACCCCACCACTATCCTCACGCCCCCTCCTTCCTCCGGTGTCCGGTTAGTCGGGTCAAGATTCTACTCCGTGAGTCTAACCGTTCGGTTGAGAGAGCGTGGGTTTATTATGGCCTGTTTATCTGTGATTGACAGGAAAGCCAGATCTCCCGAAGGGGGGGGAGAATGAGGAATACGCCGGCAGTGCGCTCGCTTGGAGACATTCTCTCTATCTCTCTCAGCGAGGCGATCTTTATAATAGAAGACGCCCGGTCGCTGTCATATACGCGATTGTGGCCTGGTCCGGTCTCTATTAAGTTTTTTCCTTTTTTTTTATATCTAGATTTCTTTTGTGCTGTTTATTCATCGCTCTCCTTTTACGGCATTGTAGGTGCGCATTATACGGGGCAATGGCTGTGAAATTATCCACGGTATGGATTTCGCTGGGTATGAAAATAATATACGGAGGCGGATAATAGTATTGCACGCGACTGGACCTTCGCGACAACGGACGGTTTTGCCGTTTCGATCGGCGAAGAGATGAAAAATCGGGATTTTCGTTGAAATGTTCGTACGGAAATGGTATCCCGGGCATTAAAGGTTTATTCAAATAGAGAAAATAAAATTAATATATAAATGGATAGAATTTGATTAAATGCTTTGAGCTACATATTATAAAGGGCAATACGTACGAGAGAGAGAGAGAGAAGAGAGAGAGAGGAGAGAGAGAGTGAGAGAGAGAGAGAGAGAGAGAGAATGATTGGAATTTGATTAATTACTTTGACCCAAATATTATAAAGGGCAATACGTATCAGAGAGAGAGAGAGAGAGAGAGAGAGTGAGAGAGAGAGAGAGAGAGAGAGATGGCAACCATGAATGATTAGAATTTAATTAATTGTTTTGACATAAATATTATAAAGGGCAATACATACGAGAGAGAGAGAGAGAGAGAGAGAGAGAGAGAGAGATGAGAGAGAGAGAGAGAGGAGAGAGAGAGAGAGAGAGAGAGACGGGGGATACGATGAATGATTAGAATTCGATTAATTGCTTCGAGCTAAATATTATAAAGGGCAATACGTACCAGAGAGAGAGAGGAGAGAGAGAGAGAGAGAGAGAGAGAGAGAGAGAGAGAGAGAGAGAGAGAGAGAGAGATTTTCAACTTCTTAAGAATAAAGATTAGAATTATCGAAATATAAAACATCTCTTCAACAGCTTGTTTTTTTGGGGGGAAAAAAAGTATATAACAAAAAACATTGAAAGATAAACAGCGAATCTATACAAGTAAGAGCGAATGTCTAGGTAACACTACACTGTTAAAAGAAAAGGAATTTTAATCGGAAATTCTTCGTAAAAATATAGTTCTCACCTGTATTTCAGTAAAATACAGGCGACCGTAATTTCTACCCTATAACGTCAATATATCCGCTATTTAAAACAGTAAATACCTGGCAACATTTATTCAAGGGATTTTTGGTGTTTTTATTTTTTTTACGGCAAATTTTCAACTTTGAAAGTATGCAATTAATAATGATAGTCATGCCATCTATATCATGGGGCTCAATACTTTATAGTATTCTAGAAGTTTTATTCCAGCTGTGACCAAGTTGTGGAATGATCTTCCTAATCGGGTAGTTGAGTCGGTGGAACTTCAAAAGTTCAAACTGGCAGCAAATTTTTTTTCATGTTGAACCGGGTAACATAAGTCACTTTCTATAGTTTATATGTGAAAGATCTATTTTAATGTTGTTACTGTTCTTAAAATATTTTAATTGTTCATTACTTCTCATATAGTTTATTTATTTCCTTATATTCTCTCCTCGCTGGCTATTTTTCCTTGTTGGAGCCCTTGGGCTTATAGCATCCTGCTTTTCCGACTAGGGTTGAAGCTTATCTAGTAATAATAATAATAATAATAATAATAAAAATAATAATAATATTAATCTGTCAAATGTAATAAAACAGTTTAATGATAATTCTGAGAGTAGGCCTGCAGGTACATACCTTTAAAAAAAGATAATAATCAACTGATAATGATGCAACGAAGAATCGTATGGGGGATATAAAGTGCATATGGTACAGTCGCACACAGAATTCCTGGCAGACCTCGCTCAGAGGGAATTTCACCCAGTCACCCTTTTACTGAGTGGAGAGTTCCTGTCCATAGCCCTGCTGACCACTGACGTTATCTCTCCATATGCTATCCGTTTGGCTACTTGCCACGCATTAATGGTGTAACAGCGAGTAACAGGGTACGATTCCTCAGACGGCGGTGTGCCGTAATTCATGTGACCAACTGTATCTTGCTGATTACATCCAAACTTTTATAAACGAAGTTTGTGTTGGATACATAGATGGGGAGTGACAGGTTATGTGTAAAATTACGTCTGAAATGTGGTTGCTATGTTTATATCTATGTGTGTGAAAGAGAGAGAGAGAGAGAGAGAGAGAGAGAGAGAGAGAGAGAGAGAGAGAGAGAGAGAGTTAGTTTTATGTTTGTAATGATGGAGTAATGGCTTTGTGATTAGTATGTGATATGCAAAGCTGTTTTCCTTTTAAGTAGACAAACTATAATTATGAGGCCTAGATAAGAAACCACGACACTTAGGATACTATGCTGTTAAATGGTGATAGTGAAGAGAAGTTGCAAAGTTTGGTAAAAATTTTAAAGTTTGCAAAAGGGGGAAAGTTGAAAATGAAGGATAGGAAAAGCAGGGAAATGGGGCTACGAAAACCATTAAACATTGCCATGAAACTGAAAATATGAATGAAATTTTATTGGAAAAAGGACGGTATCAAAAACTAACACAGACAAATACCAACATCTATGAATAAAATTCACATACATCTGAACATTGGAAGATGATATATATATATATATATATATATATATATATATATATATATATATTATATATATACATATATATATGTATATGTATATACATATATATATATGTATATATATATATATATATATATATATATATATATATATATATATATATATATTAATAGTCACGACAGCCCTCCCCGTCACCCGGGTAGGGAGGGGTATTAGTCATACCCCAGTGAGAGGGGAGTGCTTATCTATCTAAATATTTACCCGTCATTTTTGACGGGTGGCGTACACTATTAAGAAATAAAGATCAAGAAAATGAAATAAATAATTACCATAAAGTCTCTCTGAGTGGCGGCAGAACTAACTACCCAATCGACGTGAGCAAGCCCCACTGTGATAAGCCCGATATACTAGAATTCCAGAATTCTCGAAGATAAATATCACATCCAGATATAAAAAAATGTATATTTGGAAATAAAGAATTGAATGCGGATTTAAAAAAAAAAAAAAAAAAAAAAAGTAATAGGACTGCTACCGTACTGGCATTTTATCTGAGAAACTACTCTTCCTTAATCACAGTTAAAGCCATTAATGTTTTTTTAAAATAGAAATAAAATGACGATAATAAAATAACTAGACAATCCATAGTAACTCATTTTACAAAGGACTAACTCGGAACATTAGATTTCAAGATAAAATCGACCTATCTAAAGATATTCATCAATGACGTACACGAATACACAGATCATTGCATTTACCATCCTCTCATCCAAAACACTCACCATCTTTCTACAGAAGTATCCTCTTTTACCCCAAGTCCCAAAGGCTTCCCTTCACAGGCAAACCAGAGAAGCGAGCTATTCCTTGACAGCTACCTTCCCTGACACACTCAGTCCGAGACGTCTTATTGTGACAGCCAAACAGCAGTT